>NC_091958.1:15081562-15381562 GCF_031021105.1 Erythrolamprus reginae | reverse complement strand
AGAAGGCTCTTCCCCTGGGTCCCACCAAACAACATTGTTTAGTTGACGGGACCCGGAGAAGGCGAACTCTGTGAGACCTAACTGGTCGCTGGGATTCGTGCGGCAGAAGGCAGTCCCGGAGATATTCTGGTCCGATGCCATGAAGGGCTTTGTAGGTCATAATCAACACTTTGAATTGTGACCGGAAACTGATCGGCAACCAATGCAGACTGCGGAGTGTTGGTGTAACATGGGCATAGCTCTTGCAGCTGCATTCTGCACAATCTGAAGTTACGCTGTGCGGGAAATAATGATGAATGTGGGCCTCAGATATTGCTTTGCACTAATCTAAAGTCTTATTGTGGTCCTCTGTCCTGTTTCTCCCCTAAGCACTTTCTATTCACCTCGGCTCATCCAACTGCATTTTTACTTCTCAAAGCTATCCATGGCTCTACAAAAATTTCTCTTGAAAGCCTCTTGAGAGCCGGCTGACTACATTAGGTCAGATTTCCTTTTGAACTATGTTCTTTTTGACAGCCTCTTGCCTGGTTATAATTTCTCTGGAGGAAACAGACCCACTTGTAAACTTAAAACTCCTAAATAGATACTGGGGGGAAAGTACACAAATTACTCCATTGATAAGCAAGTTTATAGACCATTGCCGACAGAGAGATGCCTGATAAAGTGCCTCTCGTGTGATTTGATGCGATTTAATACATTGCTTCTACTACATTCCTCTCCGTGTGTTTAGGTGTTGTGCAGACAAGAAGCAATTTCACTGGAAGCGCAATATCATTAAGAGATTGTGAAAATAGAAGGGCAGTCTCATGATTTACGTGCCATCTAAAGGAAGCAACAAACAACAGACATTTGCAGGGCGAGTCAATAAAGGCAAGAAGGTAGGCGCCACTGCGTAAACTCTCATGCAGGGATAAAATGCTCCCAGTTTGCTCCTGCCTGTCGCTTGTCAGAGACCTGATCGTAAAGGCAGCATGAGGCTCTGCCCACCCACCCTTTGGGTTCTTTTAGCCTCTGCACATGCAGAGGTTCGCCCAGTTTCGCCTGGTGCACCAGTTGCGGCCCTATTTGGACTGGGAATCACTGCTCATAGTCAGTCATGCCCTCATCACCTCGAGGCTCGACTACTGTAACGCTCTCTACATGGGGCTACCTTTGAAGAGTGTTCGGAAACTTCAGATCGTGCAGAATGCAGCTGCGAGAGCAATCATGGGCTTCCCCAAATATGCCCATGTTACACCACACTCCGCAGTCTGCATTGGTTGCCGATCAGTTTCTGGTCACAATTCAAAGTGTTGGTTATGACCTATAAAGCCCTTCATGGCACCGGACCAGATTACCTCAGGGACCGCCTTCTGCTGCATGAATCCCAGCTACCAGTTAGGTCCCACAGAGTGGGTCTTCTCCGGGTCCCATCAACCAAACAATGTCGCTTGGCGGGACCCAGAGAAAGAGCCTTCTCTGTGGCAGCCCCGACCCTCTGGAACCAACTCCCCCCAGAGATTAGAATTGCCCCCACCCTCCTTGCCTTTCGTAAGCTGCTTAAAACCCACCTCCGCCACCAGGCATGGGGGAACTAAGAAACCCCTAGGCCTTTACAATTTTATGCATGGTATGTCTGTATGTATGATTCGTTTTTATATAATGGGTTTTTTAACTATTTTTAGTATTGGATTTTGTTATATACTGTTTTACTGCTGTTGTTAGCCACTCCGAGTCTGCGGAGAGGGGCGGCATACAAATCCAATAAATAAATAAAAAATAAATAAATAAATAAATGCGCAAATAATTCTGTGCATGCACAGAGGGTAAAAGAATCCAAATGTCGGCCTCTGGGTGGGTAGAGAGAACCTCACGCTGCTTTTGCAACCGGCTCTCCAACAATGGACAGGCACGAGCAAAACGGGAGTATTTCACCCCGGTCTCACCGTATGTTGCATGCCACAATACAAAAAAAAGGGATTTTGATCACACAATATCAGCCCTTCAAGGTAGATCTAACTAAGAAACCAAAGTTATGAATGCTAGTAATACTTTGATTAGAGAATACGGTGGTATCTCTACCTAAGAACGCTCCCACTTATGAACTTTTCTAGATAAGAACCGGGTGTTCAAGATTTTTTTGCCTCTTCTCAAAAACCATTTTCCACTTACAAACCCGAGTCTCCGAAGCTGTAACTGGAAAAGGCAGGGAGAAGCCTCTGTGGAGCCTCTCTAGGAATCTCCTGGGAGGAAACAGGGCCTCCATTCTCCCTGTGTTTTCCCCAATCGCACGCATTATTTGCTTTTACATTGATTCCTATGGGAACAATTGCTTCCTCTTACAAACTTTTCTACTTAAGAACCTGGTCATAGAACAAATTAAGTTTGTAAGTAGAGGTACCACTGTATTGCAAACCTCAAATTGGTTCTGCCTTCATCTAGAAGAGAATTTGGGAACATTAAGTCTTAAATGTTTTCTCAAGTTGTATTCCTGCTTCAGACTCAGATTTCTTTTATCTGACCATTGTCCATGTATCATCAACTCTCCATGGGTCTGAAGAGCCTCATAGGTTTCCAACCAACTATAAAACTTGTATAGTTATAGATATGGGGACGATATACGAGGGTAGCCCAGAAAGTAATACACCACTTTTTTTCCCTTCAACAGTTATTTATTGAACACAATGAAACTTACACACAAGAAAGAATGATGTTTCTTCTACACCTCCTATTTTTCCATGTAATCTCCATCCCATTCTATGGCCTTCCACCAGAGAGACACAAGGGCGTGTATGCCCTATTGGTACCACTCCTTGTTCTGGTCACAAAGCCATTTCTGCACTGAACCATTTTCTGATGGCCTCACCCTATGGGCCCAGAGACTAACCGTACTTCTGTTGACTGCAGATTCTTCATAAACTGTACACAAACGTTTGTGAATGTTCCCAACAGTTTCTTTCTCCACAGTGAGAAATTCAAGAATGACATACTGCTTGTAACATACATCATTTCAAAACACTGCTGCAGCTATGCTGTTTGAAGAAATTAATAATTTACACATGCACTCCTGACAATTCAAATAATGCATTTCCAAAGTTTCGCCTTCGTACCATTTGGCTGGGGGAAAAAAGATGCATTACTTTCTGGGCAGCCCTCGTATGTATGTATATCAATAGCAGTAAGCATTATATATCACTTTATAGGGCTTTACAGCCCTTTTCCCCAAGGTAGGACTACTGCCTTTCCAATTTTTTTTCAGGAATGTTCTCCACCCTGGAGAAACTCAGATACATTATGTTCTGTCGGGCTCTCTGGCAGACTCCTCCCGAAAATTCACAGGTACAAATTTCAGACACACACACGTTTGAAAATTCAAAACAATGTTCTTTATAATGAAAAGTCACTTAAACTAAGTCCTCTTTTGGTGTAGCAAAGAGCACTCATCTCCAAACAAACTGGTAATTTGTACAAGTCCCTTATCAGTTCTGTGATACTTAGCTTGCAGCTGTGAGGCAATTCACAGTCCTTCTTCTTTCACAAAGTGAAACACACTTTGCCCTGGTTTAGTTTCAAAGCGGGGAAAAATCAGCACACAAAAGGTCAAAGTCAGTAAAGCAGGCACGAATCACAATGATCAGATAATCCTCCACAATGGCCAAACCCACAGGCTGCTATTTATAGCAGCCTCACTAATTACCACAGCCCCACCCAACCACAGGTGGCCTCATTTTCTTTGATAATAATCTCTCAGTTGTTGTTGCCTATGCATTGCTCTCCACATGCGTGGCTGTATCATTAACTCTTGTTCCGAATCCAAGGAGGAGCTAGATAATTGATCTCCTTCTGAGCTGTCTTCCACACTCTCCTCCTCCCTGTCACTCATGTCTTCTTGGTCAGAGGAGCCTTCATCAGCAGATTCCACCGGGGGCAAAACAGGCCTGCAGCATGTGGATGTCTCCCCCACATCCACAGTCATTGGGGCAGGAGCTGGGCCAGAGCTAACCACAACACATTATTTCTCCAAATTTTCTGCTCTACTTCTCACCCAGAAATTGGGTGGAAATTATTTTATGGGCCAATTATGTCCAGCTCTGAAACTGACTAATGCCCTCATGTCATTCCTAATTCACTTTCAATGGGATGTGAAAAATGCTGGATTTGTGCCCAATTCTCTGTGGAAAAAGATCAGACCATTCCATATCTCATTAAGAAGCAGCAAGGGTTGATTGTGTTAATAGTGCAATTACTCCAGCTATATTGATATTTCCAATATTCTAGTGAAGAATAGTAAACTCTCTCTCTCTCTCTCTCTCTCTCTCTCTCTCTCTCTCTCTCTCTCTCTCTCTCTCTCTCTTTCTCTCTCTCTTTCTCTCTCTCTCTTTCTCTCTCTCTCTCTCTCTCTCTCTCTCTCTTCTCTCTCTCTCTCTCTCCTTGCTATTGACAAACAAACCTCCTCTTCGTGGGTAATGAGTTCATTAAAA
Organism: Erythrolamprus reginae; assembly: GCF_031021105.1. NCBI lineage: Eukaryota > Metazoa > Chordata > Lepidosauria > Squamata > Dipsadidae > Erythrolamprus > Erythrolamprus reginae. Next base: position 15,377,102 of record NC_091958.1, on the reverse strand, counting down.
TAGAGTGGCTCCAGAAAGCAACAAGTAATGAATTAACAAAACATCACCTTACGTACACAATAACAATGAGGAAATATCTCCTCAGTTCTAAATAGCAGGCAGAAAATAACAACAGAATGACTCCATAGATCAATTTCAGGTTTAAATGACAGCAAGGAAGATAATTCCGCAGCAACTTTAAAAAAACATACCAGAAGGCACAATTCAAAGTGAATAAATGTTTGAAAATTGTATAAAAGATCACAATTCAGTTTAGTCAGCTGGGACGGACTGTTTTTAACCTATACAAAGCCCTTACAGTGAAGCAATTGATATAGCAAAATTGATATTTTCAGCAGAAAAATCTTTGGTTCCATGTTTTTATTCCAAAAAAGAAAAAGGAGGTTGAGCTGCTATTCCTACCATTCCATTATTTACAAAGTAGAAACCTAAGCTTTGATTACATTCATACAATGAACCCTGCAGGCTTAATTCATCCAATAGCTCTCCCAGATTAACTTCTATGTAATAGTCTAAAGATTTTCACCTTATCTGAGAGAAGCTCTTCTTGAAAGGGATGGGGTTAATCTCTGAATGAGCATTTGTGTTTCCACATTGTGTTGAGAAGTTGTTGTAGTTTTAATGCATAAAAATATGGTTATCTCTGTTTCTTCTAACATACCTACATCATACATAAATCTGTATGATACATACTTGTTGTGGTTGGCTCTGGCCCAGCTCCTGCTCCAAGGAATATGGAGGTGGATGCAGGGGAAACATCAACATGTCATAGGCCTGTTTTATTGCCGATAGTGTCAGGTAGTGCAGTTTCTTCAGACGAAGAAGAACGTGGGGGTGACTTGGAAGAGGGGGGCTTGGCACACAGCCCAGGAAGCCAATCTCCGTTATCTTCGGTTGATTCGGATGAGGAAGCGTTAGACCCATGCAGGCGCAGAATTATGCATAGAAGAGACCAATTGAAGAAATATTACAAGAGATAAGGGAGGCCACCTGTGTTTGGGTGGGGCTCCAGTAATTAGAGCTGCTGATATAAATAGCAACGTGCTGGCTTGGCCGTTGTGGAAGATTATCTGATTGTTGTTTCTTCAGGACCGTGCCTTGCTGTTTCCAGACTTTGTTTGTTGCTTTTTCACGACTTTGAAACAAAACAAAGTGTGTGTGTCTCACTTGATGGAAGAAGAAGGGCTGTGACGTTCCTTCACAGCTGCTAGCTAAGTATTTAAGGACTAATTAAGGGGATTGTACAGCCTACAAGGTTGTTTTGGGACGAGTGCTCTTTGCAATACAAAAAGGGTGCTTTGTTTCTTTTGAATTTTGTAATAAAGAACCTTGTTTTTGAACTTTCAAGTGTGTGTGTGTGTGTGTGTGTGTGTGTGTGTGTGTGTGTGTGTGTCTCAAATTTTTACCCTTGAATTTTCGGGAGACTCATACCAGAACACATACTTTTCTCAAAGGAAATGTTTATTGGAGATAGAAAGGGAGGGAGGGGGAAAGAGAGAGGGGGGGACAAGAAAAGTTATGCAAGTATACACAACTTTGGCTCTTCACGAAAATATTTTGTATATTTTTGGACTAGATTACTTGTGGGACCGCCCCCTGCCACATGAGTCCCAGCGACTGGTTAGGTCTCACAGAGTCGTCCTTCTCCAGGCCCCATCAACTAGACAATGTCCCTTGGTGGGGCCTAGGGGAAGAGCCTTCTCTGTGGGGGGGCCGGCCCTCTGGAATTAGCTCCCTCCAGAGATTCACACTGCCCCCACCCTCCTCGCCTTCTGCAAGAGTTTTAAGACTCATTTATGCCGCCAGGCTTGGGGTGATTAAATCTTAGCCCCCTGGCTGATGAATGCTATGTATGGTATGATTGGTTTTTAACGTAATTGGGTATTTTCGATTAGTTTAACTAGTTTTAACTAATTGGATTTAGCCACTGTATTTTATTGTTTCATTTTATATGTTGTAAGCCGCCCCGTGTCCTTGGAGAGGCGAGGCATATAAATCCAATAGATAGGTATGGTGGAATGTCTTAAGCATAAAACCAATCAGGAAAGACTTCATGAACTCAATCTGTATAGTCTGGAGGATAGAAGGGAAAAGGGGGACATGATTGAAACATTTAAATACATTAAAGGGTTAAATAAGGTTCAGGACCGAAGTGTTTTTAGTAGGAAAGTGAACACAAGAACAAGGCACCACAATCTGAGGTTAGTTGGGGGAAAGATCAGAAGCAACTTGAGAAAATATTTTACTGAAAGAGTAGTAGATGCTTGGAACAAACTTCCAGCACACATGGTTGGTAAATTCACAGTAACTGAATTTAAACATGCCTGGGATAAACATTCATTCATTCATTCATTCATTCATTCATTCATTCATTTATTTATTTATTTATTTATTTTGTATGCCGCCCCTCTCCGTAGACTCGGGGCGGCTCACAGCAGTGATAGAAACAATGTACAATAAAATCTAATAATACAAAGTTAAAAACCCATAATTTAAAAAACATGCACACAACACACCATACATAAATTATATAGGCCTGGGGAAGATATTTCAATTCCCCCATACCTGACGGGAGAGGTGGGTTTTGAGAAGTTTACGAAAGGCAAGGAGGGTGGGGGCAATTCTGATCTCTGGGGGGAATTGGTTCCAGAGGGCTGGGGCCACCACAGAGAAGGCCCTTCCCCTGGGTCCCGCCAAACATATATCCATTCCAAGATAAAATACAGGAAATAGTATAAGGGCAGACTAGACAGACCAGGAGGTCTTTTTCTGCCGTCAATCTTCTACATTTCTATGTTTCTAAGTTTGTCTATGAGATTGCTAAAGTTGATATTGGGCCAATAGCATATAATCCTGTTTTCCATTCCATTCAAACAGAGACTTTTGGTGGACTCCCCCAACTTCCATCTCTACTTTTCCCCATTTGTTTCCAAACTGCTCTTAAGATCTCACCTAACAAAAGGGGCAACTTCCAACACCACCCATTGTGAATCAGACCTCTGAGAGCAACATTAATTAATTCATTCTGATTTCTACGTTCTATTTTTTTCCCCCTTCAAACTTTCAGTTTGAAAGTAAAACGTGGCATGCTTTTTCTCACATGCATACATATTAGCACATTAGGGACAGCACTGTCAGATAGATAGATAGATAGATAGATAGATAGATAGATAGATAGATAGATAGATAGATAGATAGATAGATAGATAGATAGATAGATAGATGTGGGTTACAGTTTCTATAGTTTCTGCTGCTCTGAGGCTAAACGTGAATAAAGAAAGTGTATATTTTAAAAGAAGCTGATGAATCCATAATCATAGACAAATCCAGCAGAGCATATTCTGCACAATTCTATTTTTTCCCCTTTTTAAGTAAGACATCAAAGAAGGTATCGCGGCAAACAACAGCAAGCCTACGGTCCACAGTAGGGGTGATGTTCATGCTGGGCCTGTTTTTCATCTGAGCCTATCATCTCTTGGTTCTTTCTGAACACACATTTGGAGTTCCTCCTGACTTGCCAAGATTCGGATCCTGGTTATAACTAGGCTGCATTCAAGAAACCGAACTAGGTCGCCTAAAACACGATCTAAGTATTGCCCACAAGATCATATGCTGCAACGTTCTACCTGTCAATGACTATTTCAGCTTCAACCGCAACAACACAAGAGCACGCAACAGATTCAAACTTAATATTAACCGCTCCAAACTTTGACTGTAAAAAATATGACATTAACAATCGAGTTGTCGAAGCGTGGCACTCATTGCCTGACTCAGTAGTGTCAACCCCTAACCCCCAACATTTTTCCCTTAGACTATCCACGATTGACCTCTCCAGGTTCCTTAGAGGTCAGTAAGGGGTGTGCATAAGTGCACCAGTGTGCCTTCCGTCCCCTGTCCAATTGTCTCTCCTTATCTCATTTATCTTTTTTTCCTTTCAAATATGTTCACTTATGCTTTTATATCTTTTCTTCTATTATTTTCTTTATTTATATTATTACATAACTATTCTCTTCACTGTGTGTTATGTATTAGACTAACTAACTAAATAAATAAATAAACAAACAAGCAAGCAAGCAAGCAAGCAAGCAAGCAAACAAACAAACAAACAAACAAACAAACAAAGTAAGTCTTCTTAAACTTGGAATAGGCCCGTCTGGGAATAATATCCCTCATGTCTCAGACCCAGAAAATCCAGCTTAGGAAAGTGACCAGGAATGTAGACAAATTTTGCAGAAAAGGGCAGTTTCTCTTGACGAGTTTGGGTTGGGGGCGGACGTGTTAAAATGAAAGAATCTGCATTATTCAAAACCCTAGAAATGATTTGCATAGAAAGTGGCTATTCTGCATGCTTCCTTCCAAATCATTTCAAGGAACAAGTGTTAATAATGAATAAGAATTGAAGCATCTCACCTACGTACTGAGAATCAAATACCTGGAATATCTTCCAATCAATTCAAAGGCTACTTTACCTTTGGGGGAAAAATAAAGAAACAATTTTGGCCCATTGGCGTAAGGGGCAGATTTGGCTAGATAAGATGCTGCATTTTCCTTACCCGTCTTCTGTTTCCTTTGACATCCTGACAGCAACTTTCCCTCTCTTTCACTGCCAAAAATATAGAGCCTCATTATGTGTGCATAATATTGAATGCTCAAATATTTATTTACTCCGAGATCCTGACTTTAATAAGCTCTTTATGAATATTGCAGCTCTATTATATCATCATTGAAGAAACATCGCGGCAATAAAGAAATGTTCTCATCACTAGGAAACATTTCATTAAGCGTGATCAGCACAGAATGGGAAAAAAAATAATAACTTATGACATGATTTAAACTGGGACAACCTCTAACCTAACTGAACCATTTTTATCTAGTTCATAATGATAATAGCATTCACCGACAGCTTCTCCTAGGAGAGAAAGAAGCCAATGCACTTTGCGTATTGCAAGCAAAGAGACACTTCGGTTTTCACTATCTTGTCCCTTGTTTATTGTATTATTTATTTTATTTTATTTATTCTTTGTCCAATATACAATACATATGGAAGAGAATAGACATTAAGTGATATATATATAAAGATAGAAAGTAAAAAAGAAGAGAAGTAGATGTGAGGGAGAGAATATATATGATATAAGAGATAGGGAGAGAATATATATCTCCGAGACCGCCTGCTGCCGCACGAAATCCCAGCGACCGATTAGGTCCCACAGAGTGGGCCTTCTCCGGGTCCCGTCAACTAAAACAAATGTCGGTTGGCGGGCCCCAGGGGAAGAGCCTTCTCTGTGGCGGCCCCGGCCCTCTGGAACCAACTCCCCCGGAGATTAGAACTGCCCCTACCCTCCTTGCCTTCCGTAAGCTCCTTAAGACCCACCTGTGTCGTCAGGCATGGGGGAACTAAGACATCTCCCCCGGGCATATGTAGCAAATAGATTGGGTGACTATGTTTTAGTGATTTGATTGGTTGGTGGAATCACACTTACTTGAAAGATTGATATGGTGGTTATTCTGATATGTTTTTTTTGTTTAAGGCTGGTTTCCAAATCTCTGGTAGGCGGGACGTATCAATCTCTTTTATTCATGCATAGGGGGCGTTTCCTCAATCTCTATAGCTTCTCTAGTAATTCTTCTGTATAAATTTTCTGTTTTGGAAAGTAATTTAGTTTTTTCAAAGTCAATTTCATGCCCTGTTTTTTTTAATGTGCTGGACAAGGGAGGAAGTCTATAAGAAGAAATGGCAGTTACAAACATTCCATATTTACAGCAACACGAAGCTTAAAACTTCAGCCTGATGATGGTGAATGTGATTTCACTGAAATGTCATATAGACATGCAAAATATTACACAGGGCAAAACCCGAACTCAGAACAAATCTACTTTACATATACCCGTGAAAATCTACAAAAACAAATATATATATATATATATATATATATATATATATATATATATATATTGTGTGTGTGTGTGTGTGTGTGTGTGTGTGTGTGTGTGTGTGTGTGTATAGAGAGAGAGAAGGAAAGAATATATATGATATATGATATAAGGAAAGGCAATTGGACAGAGGACGATAGGCACATCAGTGCACTTATAAACGCCCCTTACTGGCCTCTTAGGAACCTGGAGAAGGTCAATCGTGGAGAGTCTAAGGGAGAAATGTTGGGGGTTGGGAGTTGACACAATTGAGTCCGGCAATGAGTTCCACACTTCGACAACTCGATTGTTAAAGTCATATTTTTTACAGTCAAGTTTGGAGCGGTTAATTAAGTTTGAATCTGTTGTGTGCTCTTGTGTTGTTGCGGTTGAAGCTGAAGTAGTCATTGACCGGAAGGACGTTGCAGCATATGATCTTGTGGGCAATATTTAGATCGTGTTTTTTGGCGCTGAAGTTCTAAGCTTTCAAGACCCAGGATAGTTAGTCTGTTTTCGTAGGGTATTCTGTTTCGAGTGGAGGAGGTGAAGGCTCTTCTGGTGAAATATCTTTGGACGTTTTCGAGAGTGTTGATGTCTGAGATGTGGTGTGGGTTCCAGACAGATGAGCTGTATTCGAGAATGGGTCTGGCATAGGTTTTGTAGGCTCTAGTCAGTAGTGTGAGACTGCTAGAGCAGAAGCTACGTAGGATCAGGTTAACGACTCTGGAAGCCTTTTTGGCGATATAGTTGCAATGGGCTTTAGCACTTAGGTCTTTTTGATATTAGTATTCCAAGGTCTTTTGCTGAGTGTGGGTTGGCTGCGAGAATTTGTTTATTCAGTTCATATGTGCGGTTAGGATTCTTTTTGCCGATGTGGAGGGTAGAGCATTTGTTTTCCGAACTTGCCCATAATAAATCAGTTGAGATCTTTTGGGAGGGCCTGGTTAACTTTTGATCTTAGTCCGATGTTCCTTAGCCAACATGCTTAAGACTCAGCCCTCAAGGGTCCGAGTTCTGGACCTAAACCAGCATTAAAATGCCACACACTTGAGGCTAACTTGGTTTATTAAAGCTGGATGCTGGCATGCAATGAGTTCCGACAGCAAAATGCAGCAAAGTTGTTAAGTCAGGACTGGGAGCATCCGCTTCCCAATGTATTTTATCTAGGTTAGCCACGTCCTTCCATCGGCAATGTCCTCGCCCCATTGTCAGTAGCATATCTGGAAGCCGAGGTGGTACAGTAGGTAGAGTGCAGTGCTGCAGGCCACTAAAGCTGACTGTAGATCTGTAGGTCAGCGGTTCAAATCTCATCCCCACTGACTTTGCAGATCACATGGAACATCGCAACCATCACAAATGTGAGTCAGTTGGCAAGCGTCTGAATTTTGATCACATTACCACAGGGATGCTGCAATGGTCATAAGCAGGGGTGGGCCCGATCCTGAATGTTTAGTTTTAGTTTTATTGGATTTATATGCCACCCCTCTCCGAAAACTCGGGGCGGCTAACAGCAATCATAAACAGTATACAGTAATAATCCAATACTAAAAGCGAATTAAAAACCCCTTAATATAAAAAAACCAAACATACATACAAACATACCATACGTACAATTGTAAAGGCCTAGGGAGAGAAGGAATCTTAATTCCCCCATGCCTGGCGGCAGAGGTGGGTTTTAAGTAGCTTGCGAAAGGCAAGGAGGGTGGGGGCAATTCTAATCTCTGGGGGGAGTTGGTTCCAGAGGGCCGGGGCCGCCACAGAGAAGGCTCTTCCCCTGGTGAGGAACACGGTTCCGGTGGTGGCAATTTAGTGCATAGCCTAGCTCCGGTGGCACCGCCAGGCATGTACGCAAGTGCACGCCAACCAGCGTTTCCCCGGACCTCTGCCTGGCCTGCCCTGCTGTGAGTGCTGCCTTCCCCCACCGCAAGCCCTTCCTTCTCCTGCCACTCGCCCCTCGCTCGCCCCTTGCTCGCCACTTGTACCAGCTTCCCCCACCGCCCATGCTCATACCGGCTCCCCTCTATTGCCCGCGCTTCCACTGTTCGCCCCAAGAGCAAGAGGCCAGAGGGGCGAACAGTGGTAGCACGGGCGGCCACTTACCATATTTTTATCTGTTTCCGGGTTTTTTTGCTTCTGCGCATGCGCAGTAGTGAAAAAAACAGAAATCTTGCACGCACACATCTTTGTGCAAGTTTTGGCTTCTGCGCATGCACAGCAGCTGAATTCCATGTGGGAATGCATGCGCAGGGCGTGCACATGCTCTCAGCCCATTCCGGTAGGCTGGGAATCGTGGTCATAAGTGTGAAAAATAGTCCCCTGGTCATAAGTGTGAAAAATACTCATAAGTCACTTGGTTCAGTGCCATTATTATTATTATTATTATTATTATTATTATTATTATTATTATTATTTATTGGATTTGTATGCCGCCCCTCTCCGCAGACTCGGGGCGGCTAACAACAACAGTAAAACAGTACAACAAAATCCAATACTAAAAAACAGTTTAAAAACCCATTATATAAAAACCAGTCATACATACAAACATACCATGCATAAAATTGTAAAGGTCTAGGGGGAAAGTCTATGTTAGTTCCCGCATGCCTGGCGGCAGAGGTGGGTTTTAAGCAGCTTACAAAAGGCAAGGAGGGTGGGGGCAATTCTAATCTCTGGGGGGAGTTGGTTCCAGAGGGTCGGGGCCGCCACAGAGAAGGCTCTTCCTCTGGGTCCTGCCAAGTGACATTGTTTGGTTGACGGGACCCAGAGAAGACCCACTCTGTGGGACCTAACTGGTCGCTGGGATTCGTGCAGCAGAAGGCGGTCCCTGAGATAATCTGGTCCGGTGCCATGAAGGGCTTTATAGGTCATAACCAACACTTTGAATTGTGACCGGAAACTGATCGGCAACCAATGCAGATCTACCTTAATCTTTGCTAGAAAAAACACACACACACAACTACCGTCCCCAATTTAAATCCTATTTAACGGCTTTATGCATGTGAGAAAGGAAGCTGACCAGAAACTGATCGGCAACCAATGCACTTGGAACAGTCACTAAATGAACTGTTGTTAAGTCAAGGACTCAAAACATAACTAAAACATTAGTATCTTCAGCCCAATAAAGACTGAATGTCAGAGTAAAGAATGGACTTGTTTGTGTCCCCTCCACATAAATCAAAACGCCCATTCACACACATTAATACATCTGTAGTGTATTGCTTCGTATTCAGCATGCAGAAGGTACTGTATAATATTTGAGTTTTTCATACTCTGCTGTAGAACAACTTTCTTTCTAAATTCTGGAAGAGCTCCCTTAGTCGTCTGCATTAAAAAAAATTCAAGAAAATAGATTATGGCCCTGTTTTCAACAAACACCCTCATATTCGACAGCCAGGGTTTTTTTCAAAATGTTCACCTGAAGTCTGGGAGTTTGAGGAATTACAGTCTAATACTCTTTGGGGACACAAGGTTGTAGGATCCTGTAATGTCACAACATTTCCATAAGCCCATTTTAAACTTTAGTAGGCATTATGTTTACAGGAGGGGTGGGTGGGTGGGCTGTAAGCCTGACACTTCTTTTTATGTTTTTCCTCTGAAGTATCCAGATAGGTCATTATTCCTGCAGACTGAGATTACTGTTTGTACTTTATTTATTTATGAACAGGTTTGCTGCCATAGATCTGCTATCCTTCGAGTTGCAAAATTAATATTCTAGTCCAAGAATAAACAACGTGTGGCTCTCCAAAAGATGCTGAGCTTTAACTTCAAACACAGCCAAGAACTGGAGTTTGGCAATACTGGGACAAAGGTCTATAGAGATTCTCAATCATCCAGGTCATAGTTGCCCCAAAGTTCTTTGTTCCAAGACGCAACTGGACTTACATAGTTTTCTTTCTTTTCTTTTGAAAATATTTCATTCTTTTTTACAAAAAAAAATTAAATTCTGTATAGTCTGGAGGACAGAAGGAAAAGGGGGGACATGATCGAAACATTTAAATATGTTAAAGGGTTAAATAAGGTTCAGGAGGGAAGTGTTTTTAATAGGAAAGTGAACACAAGAACAAGGGGACACAATCTGAAGTTAGTTGGGGGAATGATCAAAGGCAACATGAGAAAATATTATTTTACTGAAAGAGTAGTAGATCCTTGGAACAAACTTCCAGCAGACGTGGTTGGTAAATCCACAGTAACTGAATTTAAACATGCCTGGGATAAACATATATCCATTGTAAGATAAAATACAGGAAATAGTATAAGGGCAGACTAGATGGACCATGAGGTCTTTTTCTGCCGTCAGTCTTCTATGTTTCTATGTTTCTAAATTCCATCCTTCTCCTTAGACTCAGGGCAGCTTACAACATGTTAGCAATAGCACTTTTTTTTAACAGAGCCAGCATATTGCCCCCACAATCTGGGTCCTCATTTTACCCACCTCGGAAGGATGGAAGGCTGAGTCAACCTTGAGCCGGTGATGAGATTTGAACCGCTGACCTGCAGATCTAGCACTCAGCTTGAGTGGCCTGCAGTACTGCACTCTACCTGCTGCGCCAACTCAGCTCACTCCTCATCCAAGAAGCTTCTTCAGTTCTAATTAATTAATATGCCAGCCCTCTCCAAGGACTTGATGGGGGGGGGGTGAGGTCAGTCAGAGGTGGTATTTACTGGTCCTCCAAACTATTCAAAATTTCCGCTATCCCTTCTTTGAACAACTCAAAATTTCTGCTAATGGGTCCGAAACTGCTGAATTGGTCAGAAACTGCTCCAGATGCTGAACATTATTTCCCAGCAATTCTAATCACTGTTCGGGTTTTCTTAGGTCTGCAGGTAGCTGTAATTCCACAATATGCAGATAAGCACAGACAGATGCAGATGGCAAACTATTCATAGAATTTGTTAGCCCCAGAATCATGCAATCATAGAATTGCAAGGGATCACTTTCTCAGAAAAGATCATTCCCAACTGATGGGTTTCCAATCTTTGTTTCCAAGCTTCCAATGATGGAAGATCCATAACCCAATACAGTGGTACCTCATCATACGAACTTAATTGGTTCCAGGAGGAGGTTCATAAGGTGAAAAGTTCGTAAGATGAAACAATGTTTCCCATAGGAATCAATGTAAAAGCAAATAATGTGTGCAAATCCTTCAGGAAAATCCCAAACTTTAGAAGGGAGGCGAACAGAAGGCAGGGAGGAGCAGCTAAAGGGGGCGGGTGGAAGAAGCAAGGCTAGGCGAAAGGGTGAGTGGGAAGGAAGAAAGGCAAGGGGGGCGCCCCTCCCTTTTCTTTTTTCAAAAGACACAGTTTCAGTGCCTTTGCAAGCATGCAAAATCTTTACTCCTCCAAGCTGCCCCTCCCTTTTCTTTCTTCAAAAAAGGGGGGGGAGAAACCCCTTCATCCCAGCAGCAGCTGCTTGGGTTCGTAAGGTGAAAATAGTTCGGAAGAAGAGGCAAAAAAATCTTAAACACCAGGTTCGTATCTTGAAAAGTTCGTTAGGAGAGGCGTTCGTAAGATGAGGTACCACTGTATTTAGAATTTGGATCACTCTGAAAAGCTTCCGTCCAATGGTTCTTGTCGTTATCTTTGGCCCTTATGGAGAATATATGTTGACCTCACCAGATTCCTAAGAGGTCAGTAAGGGGCGTGCATAAGTGCACCAGCGTGCCTACCATCCCTGTCCCAAGTTTCTCTTTTATTAGTACCAATATCATGTATATAAACAGTGTTATTTCTTTGTATACTACCAATACGCAGTCTGTACTGGCTGCCAATTGGTTTCCAGACTCAATTCATAGTGTTGGTTATGACCTATAAAGCCCTACATGGCATCGGACCGGATTACTTATGGGACCGCCTCCTGCTGTATGAATCCCAGTTAGGTCCCACAGGGTTGGCCTTCTCCATGTCCTGTCAACTAGACAATGTCACTTGGTGAGGCCTAGGGGAAGAGCCTTCTCTGTGGGAGCCCCGGCCTTCTGGAATCAACTCCCCCCCCAAGATTCGTGTTGCCCCCACCCTCCCCGCCTTCCAAGCTTGGGGTCATTAGATTCTACCCCCTGGCTAATGAATGTATAGTAAGTTTGTTGAATGGGCGTGTGTATGTTAATAGGCTTTTAATTTTTTTGTTTAAATGTAATTCTTAATTTTAACTTTAATTATTATCTGGATGTATACTGCTTTTATATGTTTTGAGCTGCCCTGAGTCTTCAGAGATAATAATAATAATAATAATAATAATAATAATAATAATAATAATAATAATACATACTTGACAAATAAAATAAATAAATGAATAAAAATAAATCATTTTCAAGTACAGTGGTACCTCATCATACGAACTTAATTGGTTCCAGGAGGAGGTTCGTAAGGTGAAAAGTTCGTAAGATGAAACAATGTTTCCCATAGGAATCAATGTAAAAGCAAATAATGCGTGCAAATCCTTCAGGAAAATCCCAAACTTTAGAAGGGCAGGGAGGAGCAGCTAAAGGGGGCGGGTGGAAGAAGCAAGACTAGGCTAAAGGGTGAGTGGGAAGGAAGAAAGGCAAGGGGGGGCGCCCCTCCCTTTTCTTTTTTCAAAAGACACCGTTTCAGTGCTTTTGCAAGCATGCAAAATCTTTACTCCTCCAAGCTGCCCCTCCCTTTTCTTTCTTAAAAAAAGGGGGGGGAAAGAAACCCCTTCGTCCCAGCAGCAGCTGCTTGGGTTCGTAAGGTGAAAATAGTTTGGAAGAAGAGGCAAAAAAATCTTAAACACCGGGTTCGTATCTTGAAAAGTTCGTTAGAAGAGGCGTTCGTAAGATGAGGTACCACTGTATTTGAAATCTGCTATCCTGTTTCCCCTTAGCCTTCTCTGCTTTGGCTAAACATACTCAGTTCTGTACCTTCAAATTCCTCACTACTTTTCCTCTTCTTTGCATTGTTTCTAGCCTTTCGACATCCTTCTTAAATTGTGACAACCAAACTTAGACACAATATTCCAGGTGCAGTTTAGCAATGAAGAGCAGAACTATCATACAATCCCCACAGTAAACTCACAAGTGGGTCATATAATTTTCTTCCCTCGGTGAGCTCATGTGCCCGAGCCCCGTACCTATGGAAGCCTTATTAATAGCCAGCGCCAACTTAATTAGGGAACCATTTGTGAATAGGTCAAACTATTCCATCCAGCAGATTAGTGTTTAGAAAATGGACTGGGCCCTAGGATACAGAGGTTTATAAATGCTTAGCTAGAAAATTAATAAAGAAAATTTCCAGATTCATATTTTGACCCACGTTCCAATTCCAGTGCAGGATGAATAATGATGTTGACTCCAAAAACCTATTAACCAATGGATAACCTTTGGGATTGCTAGTCAGTTTAATCATTTACAACATATTGGCAATTATTCTAAACCAATCATGTGCAGGCATCAATTCTTATTCCATGCCCCTCTCTCTCTTTCCCCCTGCCCCAAGTAACTATTTTTTTTATTTTTGCAGTGGCTAATAAATAGTAAAAGAGTTAATAACTTCTCATAGTTCTTATCTTTCCCGCAAAAAGTAAAGGTTCCAGCAAGTTTCTTAAAATTTCTTAAATTTCTTAAAATTTAGTAACTTTGCTGCAGTCCCAGAAAACATACGTATTTGTACCTGATTTGAGAATAGAACTATGAATTCTGGGCAGCCCTCACCAAAAAAAATCCAGTGGATAGTAAAACTTTTATCTTTGCTGCTATCCAATTGTCAACTAGGTTCAGGTCTGATAGCTTTGCTCCCTGATGTCTTGGTAATTTAAATGGAAAGGTGGTCAGAATGGAACCGAACAGAACAGAATAGAATACAGTGTTCCCTCGATTTTCACGGGTTCAAACTTTGCGGAAAGTCTATACCACGGTTTTTCAAAAATATTAATTAAAAAATACTTTGCGGGTTTTTTCCCTATGCCACAGTTTTTCCCACCTGATGATGTCATATGTCATCGCCAAACTTTCGTCTGCCTTTAATAAATATTTTTTTAATAAACTTTAATAAATAAACATGGTGAGTAATAATCTGAATGGTTGCCAAGGGAATGGAAAATTGCAATTTAGGGGTTTAAAGTGTTAAGGGAAGGCTTGTGATACTGTTCATAGCCAAAAATAGTGTATTTACTTCCGCATCTCTACTTCGTGGAAATTCAACTTTCGCGGGTGGTCTCGGAACGCATCCCCCGCGAAAAGCGAGGGAACACTGTAGTGGAGTGGAGTGGAATGGAATGGAATAGAATAGAACAATGGAGTGGAGTGGAATGGAATAGAATAGAACAATGGAGTGGAGTGGAATGGAATAGAATGGAATGGAATAATGGAGTGGAGTAGAGTGGAATGGAATGGAATAGAACAATGGAGTGGAGTGGAATGGAATGGAATAGAATAGAATAATGGAGTGGAGTGGAGTGGAGTGGAGTGGAATGGAATGGAATAGAATGCAATAGAACAATGGAGTGGAGTGGAGTGGAACGGAACGGAACAGAACAGAACAGAACAACAGAGTTGGAAGGGACTTTGGAGATCTTCTAATCCAACCTCCTGATCTTCAAACGAAATTAAAACTATTAAAAGCCTCTGTAAATTATGTGTGTAAGAGGTGTACTCCAGAATACGGGTAAGTATTCAAAAGGAGTTTTTCTCAATACACCTGTAGAACAGGAAAGGCCATGTTGATGGTTATAGGCTGAGTGGGATAGATGGAGACAGTACCCAAAGTGGACAGTGACATAAATTTCTCTTTCTCTGTCTCTCCCAAGCAATAGCTGCAAGGAAGGGAAAAATCACATCTGAAATCTCAGTTGATCCCCATGGTTTTGAATTAGAGCAATGGTGGATCCCTGGAAAAACTCTAGTCCATTGATTCCCATGCCCCACAGGGAGACAATTTAATTTTAATGGGGGCAATTGGAACCTTCTTTAATGGCCTTATAGGCTTCCTCTGTGTGAGTTAGAGTTCACTTTTTGAATAGTAAGAATTATACGTCAGAGGGTGGAGACATCAGGATTTTAGAGATGCCTTTGAGGATGTAGGTAAGTTGTTATGGTTAGCTCTGGCCCTGCTCCTGCCCCAAGGACTGTGGATGTGGGGGAGACATCCACATGCTGCAGGCCTGTTTTGCCCCCGGTGGAATCTGCTGATGAAGGCTCCTCTGACCAAGAAGACATGAGTGACAGGGAGGAGGAGAGTGTGGCAGACAGCTCAGAAGGAGATCAATTATCTAGCTCCTCCTTGGATTCAGAACAAGAGTTAATGATACAGCCACGCATGTGGAGAGTGATGCATAGGCAACAACAACTGAGAGATTATTATCAATGAAAATGAGGCCACCTGTGGTTGGGTGGGGCTGTGGAAATTAGTGAGGCTGCTATAAATAGCAGCCTGTGGGTTTGGCCATTGTGGAGGATTATCTGATCCTTGTGTTTCATGACTGCTTTACTGACTTTGACTTTTTGTGTGCTGATTTTTCCCTGCTTTGAAACTAAACCAGAGCAAAGTGTGTTTCACTTTGTGAAAGAAGAAGGACTGTGAATTGCCTCACAGCTGCAAGCTAAGTATCACAGAACTGATAAGGGACTTGTATAAATTACCAGTTTGTTTGGAGACGAGTGCTCTTTGCTATACCAAAACAGGGCTTGGTTTAAGTGAATTTTCATTATAAAGAACATTGTTTTGAATTTTCAAATGTGTGTGTGTCTGAAATTTGTACCTGTGAATTTTTCGGAGGAGTCTACCAGAGAGCCCGACAGAACAGTAAGTGGAGGCCAGAAAGGAAAGAGAGGAAAGAGGAAAAAAGCAAGGAGCGCAGACGCAGCAGCAGCCGAGACCAGTAATCCAGGAAGTGACATCCGCCAATCAGCTGGAGCTGTGCACACATCTTCATTTCCACCAGTGGAACTGTGTTCCACCCCGTCCTGCCTGCTGCCCACCCGGGGCTATACCATTGTTTCACAATTAGTGCTCTATTGGTCACTTCTGGCAATATGTATCTTGTGACCTGTTGCCGGGGTGGCGCAGCAGGTAGAGTGCTGTACTGCAGGCTACTGAAGCTGACTTGTAGATCTAAAGGTCAGCGGTTCAAATCTCATCACCGGCTCAAGGTTGACTCAGCCTTCCATCCTTCCGAGGTGGGTAAAATGAGGATCCGGATTGTGGGGGCAATAGCCTAGCTCTGTTAAAAAAGTGCTATTGCTAACATGTTGTAAGCCGCCCTGAGTCTAAGGAGAAGGGCGGCATAAAAATCTAATAAATAAATAAAAATCGAATAAATAAATAAAGGGTCAGCCTGTATCAGTGGATCTTAGAACAAAGGCAGCGTGTCTTCCTTGAATTACATTTAGACCCAACAGCAACCTCTTGTGTAGAATTTGCTAAAATGGGAGAAAGGAAAATGAAGGCAGGAGAGGAAGGGGAAAAAAGAAGTAATTAAAGAATCTTGCTGATCTCATGGGAAAGAATCAAACCGTTTTCAATTTGTGGATGTATTCACTCCAGTGATGGGCTCCTATGGGTACAGTCAGGTACACAGAACCGGTAGAAAAAAATTTGATTTTTTTTTCTTTTTTTTCTCTTCTGGGCTCTGAGTATGTTTTTTTCTATTGCAGTAAATGAGATTGAATGTGTATAATTTTAGAAGAGCTGTGTTTGCGTGCGTGTGTGTGTGTACATAGACATATAGTTTATTTAGTGGACAATGTATATTTCTGTGTGCCTGTGTGCCCTATTTGGACCGGGACTCACTACTCACAGTCACTCATGCCCTCATCACCTCGAGGTTCGACTACTGTAACGCTCTCTACATGGGGCTACCTTTGAAAAGTGTTCGGAAACTTCAGATCGTGCAGAATGCAGCTGCGAGAGCAGTCATGGGCTTCTCTAAGTATGCCCATGTCACACCAACACTCCGCAGTCTGCATTGGTTGCCGATCAATTTCCGGTCACAATTCAAAGTGTTGGTTATGACCTTTAAAGCCCTTCATGGCATCGGACCAGAATATCTCTGGGACCGCCTTTTGCCACACTAATCCCAGCGACCGATTAGGTCCCACAGAGTGGGCCTTCTCCGGGTCCTGTCAACTAAACAGTGTCGGTTGGCGGGCCCCAGGGGAGGAGCCTTCTCTGGGCGGCCCACACTCTCTGGAACCAGCTCCCCCCAGAGATTAGAACTGCCCCTACCCTCCTCGCCTTTTGCAAACTCCTTAAAACCCACCTTTGTCGTCAGGCATGGGGGAACTGAGATATCTCCCCTGGGCCTATACAATTTATGTATGGTAGGCTTGTGTGTATGTCTGTTTAATAATAGGGTTTTTTAATATTTTATATTGTAAATTATTAGATTTGTTATAAACTGTTTTTATTGTGTTTTGAGCCGCCCCGAGTCTACGGAAAGGGGCGGCATACAAATCTAATAAATAAATAAATAAATAAATAAATAAATAAATAAATAAATAAATAAATAAATAAATAAATAAATAAATAAATAAATAAATAAATAAGTAAATAAGTAAGTAAGTAAGTAAGTAAGTAAGTAAGTAAGTAAGTATGTATGTATGTATGTATGTATGTATACATATGACATATATACATAGAATTAAATAGTATATTTTGGATGTTCAGTAATAGTAAATAGATAGGGAAATTGTATCTCTTTGAGGCGAGGAGAAGCCAGGCACCCTAACCCAAACCCTTGACGTGAGTGATGTCAAGTTGGCCACCTTTAAGCCAGTCACATGACCTTTAAGCCACCCCAGTCACATGATCTTCAAACCACTCCCACCTGGTCACATGGCCATCAAGCCACACCCACAAAATAAGCCATGCCCACAGTGTGGTAGCAAAAAATTGTGCAGTCCTTCACTCATTCATTCCTCTCCCAGAGAGTTGATACAACGTCCCATTGCTGCCTTCTTTTTCTATCAGTCTCTGCAAATCTTTTCTTTTTTCCCCCCCAAGCAGTTTCAACTTTTGGCTTTCAACTTTGTTGGCTTTATCTTGCAATCCCGATTGCTGTCCAGAGCTATTTGAAAGGTTAGCTCCAATGTCAATTTTCCATTTACGGAAGAAATTGAATGCCGGCTTCAGGCCATAATGAGACTGCCTGATTGTTAAATCTCATCAATATTTTCCCTCCTGTAATTCTCTTCTCCATGTATTTTGCTATCTCTTGCTATAATCGTAAAGGCTGAAAGAGATTTAGGAAAAGAAGTGCACCAGAAAGTCAATCCAAGGTGCTATGCAGCATTTGGAATTGACAGATGGCAGAGGTTTAAAGTTCTTGCTGTGTTACGAGAGAAGAGGCATTCAACTTTTTCTATTGGCCACGGAAGGAAGATGGGGCTGGCCCACACCCTAAGAACAAGCAGGATGAAGCCCAAGAAGGATGAGGTCAGATTTAATCTAAATCTAACTCATTGCAGGTGTAATCATTCTTCACTTCCTCAGAAGTTCTGCTTTGTTGCATTTAACATCCCAAATCAGATATTTGTTGAATTCAAATTGAGGTTGGGAATTCAAGGAATTTGGAAAGCCCAGTTGTGGTCCTGAATTTCACTAGCTAAAAGCAATATTTATGGATTCGTGAGATATATCTTGAGTCCTTGAAGCATTCCATTCTCTTTGTCTTTTCTTTTTTTCAAAATAGTTTTTGTTCTGCCGGCGTGTTTCAACCGCCCATAATTACAGGGCAATTAGTCCAGGAAGACACACACCACACGATAAAAGGAAAAGGAAAAATAAGCGTGGCTTATTTTGTGGGTGTGGCTTGCTGGCCATGTGACCAGGGGTGGCTTAAAGGTCATACTTTATTGTCATTGTATGCATATACACAATATACCAATACAATGAAATTCGTATGACGCAAAAGACCAATCTCAACATACATAACAATCCGAAAGAACGTGCTCAGCTCACCACAATTTCTGACCTGAACCATCCAACATCCACACAACTGTAATATTGTCCAGCAGTTCACTGGTGGTGACCCCCTAGTACATTGTTAAGTGCAATTATAGCTCTGGGATAAAAATTGTTCAGAAAACATGAGGTTCAAGTTTAATAAGAACAATGATGATGACAACAACAACAACAACAGAGTTGGAAGGGACCTTGGAGGTCTTCTACTCCAACCCCCTGCTTAGGCAGGAAACCCTACACTACGTCAGACAGATGGTTATCCAACATCTGCTCAAAAAACCTTCAGTGTTGGGGCATTCACAACTTCTGGAGGCAAGCTGTTCCACCGATCAACCGTTCTGACTGTCAGGAAATTTCTCCTTAGTTCTAAATTACTTCTCTCCTTGTTTAGTTTCCACCCATTGCTTCTTGTTCTACCCTCAGGGGCTTTTAATTGTTCCAGATGGCAGCAGTCCAAAAAGATTGCAAGCAGGATGAGAATAATCTCTGAGAATGTTTCTAAAACAGCGAGATGAGAAGATTATCACCCAGGGTTGGTAGCTGGAGCCCAGTGATATTCTGGGCAGTTCTAATGATTCCCTGTAAAGCTTTTTTTATCCACTACGGAGCTGCTCCGATATCATGTGAGAATGCCATATGTTAGGATGCTCCCAATAGTGCTGAGATAGTAGGACAACAATAGATGCTGAGAAAGATTTATCTTCCTGAGCATTCTTAGAAAGCACAGCATCATTTGTGCCTTCTTCACACTCATAATAACATTCATATTTATTTTATTTATTTATTAGATTTGTATGCTGCCCCTCTTCGTAGACTCGGGGCGGCTAACAACAATAATAAAACAGCATAGAAACATAGAAGACTGACGGCAGAAAAAGACCTCATGGTCCATCTAGTCTGCCCTTCTACTATTTCCTGTATTTTATCTTACAATGGATATATGTTTATCCCAGGCATGTTTAAATTCAGTTACTGTGGATTTACCAACCACGTCTGCTGGAAGTTTCTTCCAAGGATCTACTACTCTTTCAGTGAAATAATATTTTCTCACATTGCTTTTGATCTTTCCCCCAACTAACTTCAGATTGTGTCCTCTTGTTCTTGTGTTCACTTTCCTATTAAAAACACTTCCCTCCTGAACCTTATTTAACCCTTTAACATATTTAAATGTTTTGATCATGTCCCCCCCTTTTCCTTCTGTCCTCCAGACTATACAGATTGAGTTCATTAAGTCTTTCCTGATACGTTTTATGCTTAAGAGCTTCCACCATTCTTGTAGCCCAAGCATATAACAAATCTAATACTTAAAATAACTAAAAACCCTTATCAAAAACCAAACATACACACAAATATACCATGCATAAATTGTATAGGCCTGGGGGGAATGAATATCTCAATTCCCCCATGCCTGACAAAAGAGGTGGGTTTTAAGGAGCTTACGAAAGGCAAGGAGGGTGGGGGCAATTCTGATCTCTGGGGGGAGCTGGTTCCAGAGGGTCGGGGCCGCCACAGTGAAGGCTTTTCCCCTGGGTCCCGCCAATTTACATTGTTTAGTCCAGTGATTTTCAACCTTTTTTGAGCTGCGGCACATTTTTTACATTTACGAAACCCTGGGGCACATTGAGCGTGGGGAGGGTGGGGGCTAAAAAAAGTTTGGACAAAAACATTATCTCTCTCTCTCTCTTCCTCCCTTTCGCTCTATTTCTCTCTCCCTCCCTACATCCCTCTATGTCTTTCTCTCTCTCTCCTTCCCTCCCTCTCTTTCTCTTTCTCTATTGCTTTCTTTCTCTCTCTTTCTCTCTTGCTTTCTTTCTCTTGTTCTCTTTCTCTCTTGCTCTCTCTCGCTCTCTCTTGTTCTCTTTCTCTCTCTCGCTCTTTCTCTCTCTTGCTTTCTTGCTTTCTCTCTTGCTTTCTTTCTCTCTCTGAGCTTCGCGGCACACCTGACCATGTCTCATAACACACTAGTGTGTCACGGCACACTGGTTGAAAAACAGTGGTTTAGTCAATGGGACCCGAAGAAGGCCAACTCTGTGGGACCTAACTGGTCGCTGGGATTCATGCAGCAGAAGGCGGTCCCAGAGATATTCTGGTCCATGAGATGTCCTCTCTGATATGAATACCCAGAAATTTAAAACCACCAACCCTCTCGCCCTCAAAATAGAACTATATTGTCAGGAAAATACTACCCTAAGAGAAACAGAAAGCGACTCCCCCCCCCCATTCCGATTAATAGCTTCCTCGAACAGAAGACATGTATTTTTGCTAGGTTATAATCAATGGCAAGCCATATGCTCTTGTAGCCTCTCACTTTGCAGTTCATTCATTAATTCCCCCTCAGAAGCAGCAGTCAGGAAACAATTATGCAATAGGTTGGTGACTTTATGGAAAAAAAAATCCATTTCACTGTACATGATCTAAAACAAATAAGTCAAATATATGTCAGCTTAATATACATCATAATCTATTATTGCAAAGGTTTTTACAATCTGACAGAAGATTAACTGGGTATAAAAAGCATGCCTCAGGGGAGAATGTAATGAGAAGGGGGACAAAATCACAGCGCACACTTCTCGTTAGTCCTGCCAGAAAGAAATAACGTCAAAAGAAAACCCTCTTAAATTGGTGGAACTGCTTTTAAAAAAATCATATTTTACAAAAATTGTTCAGTTCTCCTTTCCTATGATCAAGGGTTCAGCTCAAGAACATAGCTTTGTATTATTGTTTTTTTTGGTAAAATTTATTTATTTTTTTCAAATACAGTGTTCCCTTGATTTTTGCGGGGGATGCGTTCCAAGACCGCCCACGAAAGTTGAATTTCCGCGAAGTAGAGATGTGGAAGTACTGTAAATACACTATTTTTGGCTATGGACAGTATCACAAGCCTTCCCTTAACACTTTAAACCCCTAAGTTACCATTTCCCATTCCCTTAACAACAATTTACTCACCATTATTGCTGGTATTCACCGTTGAATAAGACACTTAGTAATCCTGATATTTATAAACATAATTATTTATTAACAATAATTATTTTCTTTGTTATTTATTTGCAAAAATTATTAGTTTGGCGATGATGTATGACATCATCGGGCAAGAAAAACCGTGGTATAGAAAAAACCCGCAAAGTATTTTTTTAATTAATATTTTTTGAAAAACTGTGGTACAGTGTTCCCTCGATTTTCGCGGGTTCGAACTTCGCGAATAGCCTATACCACGGTTTTTAAAAAAATATTAATTAAAAAATACTTCGTGGGTTTTTTCCTATACCACGGTTTTTCCCAGCGAATGATGTCATATGTCATCGCCAAACTAATAATTTTTGCAAATAAATAACAAAAAAAATGATTATTGTTAATAAATAATTATTTTTATAAATATCAGGATCACTAAGTGTCTTATTCAATGGTGAGTACCAGTAATAATGGTGAGTAAATGGTTGTTAGGGGAATGGGAAATGGTAATTTAGGTGTTTAAAGTGTTAAGGGAAGGCTTGTGATACTGTCCATAGCCAAAAATGGTGTATTTACTTCCACTTCCCTACTTCGCGGAAATTCGACTTTCGCGGGCGGTCTCGGAACGCATCCCCAGCGGAAATCAAGGGAACACTGTATAACAGAAAGAAAAGAAAAAGACATACACAAAAGATATACATACAACATTTGGGAAATGAGAGTTTCCCCACTTTTTTTTTATTGTTCAATCAGAGAATTTTGCTTCTTTTACATAATATTGGTTCTTTAATTCTTTTATTTGACGTGTTGCTTTGCTTGAATTTTTATTTAATTCTTCGCTGTTCTTTCCTTTAACCAGTCATAGAATTTTGCCCATATTTTATAATAATCTGAATCTTCCTTTCCCTCTAATTTTTTGGATAATCTGTCCAATTCCGCACAGTCCAATATTTTTTAAATTATTTTTTATATTTTCTTCTGGTGCTTTATCTGTTTTCCATTGTCGGGCATATGCTATCCTGGCAGCTGTTAATATGTGTATAACTAAATATCTTACCTCTTTTTCCATTTTCTTGTTTAAAATACCCAATAAATTTGTAAATGATGGCATGAGAACATCAAGGATCGCCTGGACAACAAGGAAATGAAATCGTAGAACAAATCAAACCAACGTTCCCACTTGAGGCACAAATGACTAGCTCAGATTGTCATATTAAGGACACGCTATATATATATATATACATCAACAAAATGATGTTTAACATCGACAAGAGCAAAGTCCTTCACCTAGGCAGAAAAAACCCTGGACACACCTGGGAGAAACCCCTCTTAGCAGTAACGACTGCGAAAGAGACCTTGGTGGACAATCAACTAAAGATGAGCCAACAATGTGCAGCAACAGCTAAAAAAGCCAACACAATCCTAAGCTGCATCAACAGGGGAATACACTCCAAGACCAGGGAAGTCTTAATACCACTCTACTACGCCCTGGTCCGACCACCCCTGGAGTACTGTATTCATTTCTGGTCACCACAGTTCAAAAGAGACATTGAAACTCTGGAGAAGGTGCAAAAAAGAGCAACCAAGATGATTAAGGGATTGGAAACCAAGACTTACGAAGAGAGACTGAGGGAACTGGTCATGGATAGCCTAGAGAAAAGGAGGGCCAGAGCGGACATGATAGCAGTCTACAAGTATACGAGGGGATGTCACAGAGAGGAGGGGATCACTTTATTCTTCAGGGCACCAGAGGGCCGGACGAGGAACAATGGCTGGAAGCTGACCAAGGAGAGATTCAACATGGAGATAAGGAGGAACGTCCTGATGGTCAGAGCAATCAACCAATGGAACAACCTACCAGCGGACATTGTGAACTCCAACACTCTGGACATTTTTAAGAGAAGATTGAACTGCCACTTGACTGGTGTACTATAGGGTTCCTGCTTGGGCAGGGGGTTGAACTCGATGGCCTTCATGGTCCCTTTCAACTCTAACAATAAATGAATGAATGAATGAATGAATGAATGAATGAATGAATGAATGAATGAATGAATGAATGAATGAATGAATAATAAATACCTACCTACCTACCTACAGGGATGTGGTGGCTCAGTGGCTAAGATGCTGAGTTTGTTGATCAAAATGTTGATAGGTGGTTGTTGATCAGAGGTTATTAAAACACATGTCCAAGTACCACCTCGATGTTGGTTGAGGCAGGCAGGATTCCCTTGGGTCCCATTTGTTGGGGGTCAAGGGAAAGGGAGGGTTTTGCCTTCTCTTTCTGCTCAAGATCCCCATGTACAATTGGTGAGCAACTGTGTGACACAGAATGCTGGAGATGATGGGCTTTGGCCTGATTCATCATGGCTCTTCTTATTTATTTATTTAATCTGACTTCTATGCCACCAATCCCGAAGGACTCAGGGTGGCTTACAACAATATAAAATCGCAAATGCTACGATTTTGCTGAGGCTTCCCTCGCTGGGAAACCCCACCATTGCCAGCGAAGTGCCCGTTTTTGTGATGCTGGGATTCCCTTGCTGGGATTCCCCTGCAGCATCACAAAAATGCAGACATCTGGAGGTGGGGTTTCCCATGGAGGGGAGCCTCAGGGGAATCCCAACAGCACAAAAATGGGTGCTGGCAACGGAAGTCCGGAGGTGGGGTTTTCCAACGAGGGGAGCCTTCACCTGGCAATGGAAGTCCGGTGGTGGGGCATCCCAGCGGCGGCAGTGGGTTTGTAAGGTGAAAATAGTTCGGAAGAAGAGGCAAAAAACCTTAAACCCCGGGTTCATATCTCAAAAAGTTAATATGACGAGGGGTTCGTAAGACGAGATATCACTGTACAAAGAAGTCAAAAATACAATCTAAACTCTAAAACCCTAATTAAAACCCATAATAACCTGACTCATCAGCATGCATACATACCATTCATACACTTTGGCCATGCTAGTTGTTGATTGTTGATTTATCTTTTTATATTCTTAAATGTTGGCACTTCAGCAGTTTGAATCCTTTGTGCCACAAAACCCAGCCTCCCTTAAAAACCCTGCTGTTCTGTTCGGGTCGTATGCGACCCGAAGCCAAGTTTGAGTCCCTGTAAAAAATTTTCCCTGCATATCTGAAACTTGAAATTTCATGACTTTTCATCATTTCAGGGGTTCTCTCTATGAGAATTTTTTTTGGGGGGTGGGGGGCTTAGTTTTTGCTGGGCAAAAAAAGTTACAAATCTTCTGTTCGGGTCACATACGACCCGGACCGAAAACTCTTCATTTGAAGTGCTTATGTTTGGTCAATTTGAAAACTTTTTTCACTTGGAAAGTAGTCTGAACATTTCTGCACACAATGATATGAAAATTGAAATGAAAAAAGTAAATCTTATTGGTTTATTTTGCGGATATAATGCACGCCCCCCCGTTTTTGTGATTTTTTTTTCAATTTATGGATAGTTTTGCTTGCAAAATGCATTCTATTTTACTAAAGTTGGTGTGGGATTGGTAGCTTGAACATTTCTGAATATAAGAAAAATATAAAGGAACTGAAAAAAATGATTCTTATTGGTTTTTTAATATCAGAAATAAGGCCTCCCCCCCCCCCCCTCGGCTGCTTGCAACCATTTTCACTTTTTATTTTTTTATCCTCCAAATCCGAAATATTCTTTAAAATCTTAGGCATTCATTTACTCAATTTAACAATGCTGATCATCAAAAAATATTTTTGGGGTGGTGGCTAATTGTTTTCTGGGCAAAAAAAAATCATAACTTCGAGTCTGTTTCTGTTCGTATATGACCGGACCAAAAATAATTTTTTTAGGTACTTGAATTTGATCTTTTTGAAAACTTTTTCAACTGGAAAACTAGTTTGAACATTTATGAACATAATGATATGAAAATTGAACTGGAAAAATTGAGACTTATATTTTTATTTTGATCAAAAAGCCCCTCCCCCCCCATCCTTTTTTAATTTCGTGTCAATTTCTATTTTTTTAAGGCTACAAATCCCTAAGGAATTTCCCCCCAAAAGGTTTGATATACTAAATTGAACATTTCTGAATATAAGAAAAATATAAATGAACTGAAAAAAATGGTTCTTATTGGTTTATTTTTGCCACAAAAAGGCCACCCCCCACCCCCGGCCTTGCTATGTGCCATTATTGTCACTGTTTATACATATTTGTCTAGAAATATTTGGAATATCCTTTTGAAAATCAACCACATTGTAGCCAGAGGACTAATTTTATGAAACAAATCCATTTTACTAAAAAAAAGTATGTAAGTTTGAAATTAACAGCATAATTTTTATATAAATTGAAATAATTGAACACGGGGGGAGGCATACATTTATGTGCAAAATAAACCAATATGCATCAATTTTTCCAGTTCAATTTTCATATCATTATGTTCAGAAATGTTCAAGCTACCAATCCCACACAAACTTTAGTAAAATAGAATGTATTTTGCTAGCAAAACTATCCATAAAGTGAAGACTATTTTAAAAAAACGGGGGGGGCATGCATTTCATCAACAAAATAAACCAATATGCATCAATTTTTCAAGTTCAATTTTCATATCATTATGTTCAGAAATGTTCAAGCTACCAATCCCATACCAACTTTAGTAAAATAGAATGCATTTTGCAAGCAAAACTATCCATAAATTGAAAAAAAATTCACAAAAATGGGGGGGGCGTGCATTATATCCGCAAAATAAACCAATAAGATTTACTTTTTTCATTTCAATTTTCATATCATTGTGTGCAGAAATGTTCAGACTACTTTCCAAGTGAAAAAAGCTTTCAAAAAGACCAAACATAAGCACTGCAAATGAAGAGTTTTCGGTCCGGGTCAGGGTGACCCGGGAACAGAAGATTTGTTACTTTTCTTAAACAGAACAGCAGGGTTAAGTGCCTACAGAATCCTCTGTGTGAATCTTAAAACATTCAAGCCCCACTCACCCCATCTTTGCATTTAATTTAATTAATTTGACTTCTATGCTGCCCAATCCCAATGGGACTCAACAGTAAATAATACATACAATATAACAAAAGTCAAATATTAGTTAATAAAGAACAATAAAACTATAACAAACCCAATGAACTATTCAATCAAACACACATGCATACAGAATCAGTTACAATTTGGCCATGATAAGATGTTACATTCATAAGCCTGCCAGCAAAGCCAGATCTTCACGACCTTTTGGAAGGACAGTAGGGTGGGAGCAGTATGGACATCGAGGGGCAGCTGGCTCCATAAGGTCGGGGCAGCCACAGAGGAGGCCCTTCCCCCGTGGGCCCATCAACCTACATTGTTTAGTCAATGAGACTTGGAGAAGGCCAACTCCTTGTGATCTAATAAGTCTCTGGGAGGTATATACTTTGTTGTGGTTAGCTCTGGCCCAGCTCCTGCCCCAAGGACTGTGGATGTGGGGGAGACATCCACATGCTGCAGGCCTGTTTTGCCCCCGGTGGAATCCGCTGATGAAGGCTCCTCTGACCAAGAAGACATGAGTGACAGGGAGAAGGAGAGTGTGGCAGACAGCTCAGAAGGAGATCAATTATTTATCTCCTCCTTGGATTCAGAACAAGAATTAATGATACAGCCACGCATGCGGAGAGCGATGCATAGGCAACAACAACTGAGAGATTATTATCAAAGAAAATGAGGCCACCTGTGATTGGGTGGGGCTGTGGTAATTAGTGAGGCTGCTATAAATAGCAGCCTGTGGGTTTGGCCATTGTGGAGGATTATCTGATCATTGTGTTTCGTGACTGCTTTACTGACTTTGACCTTTTGTGTGCTGATTTTTCCCCGCTTTGAAACTAAACCAGAGCAAAGTGTGTTTCACTTTATGAAAGAAGAACTGTGAATTACCTCACAGCTGCAAGCTAAGTATCACAGAACTGATAAGGGACTTGTACAAATTACCAGTTTGTTTGGAGACTAGTGCTCTTTGCTATACCAAAAGAGGGCTTGGTTTAAGTGAATTTTCATTATAAAGAACATTGTTTTGAATTTTCAAACGTGTATGTGTCTGAAATTTGTACCTGTGAATTTTTGGGACGAGTCTACCAGAGAGCCCGACAGAACATACCTGAGGGGTTATTAAGTGGCAGAGGGGCATCTTGAGACTTGCAAATATTTGAGGCACCCAGTTTACTCTGTGTAACCCCATAAACTCCCTCTCAAAACAAGACACAGCCCTTCCGCAGCCCTCAATCCCCCCTGCAGGTCTGATGCAGTCCACCAGCTGTCAAAGCCCTGTGTCCTTGATAAAAAGGAATTGTAGCTAATTAACACTGTTGGGGAGAATAAAACACTCTGAGGGTACTGATGCAGCGAGAGAAAACTTCTACCTGGCTCATAATTCATACTAATATCATTATAAATGTTTCCAGAGAGATGGCCGTAATGCTCTTTTGCAGCAAAAAAAAAAAAAAAAAGTGAAAAAGCTTTGTGTTCCCTTTAACACTGAATAAATTTATTACCGTGAACGCTTTCTTATATCAGGTTGAGGGTTTTTTCTTTCACTTTCTTGTTTTCTACTTTTAACTTTTTTTTATTTTCACCCATAACATGGAGAAAGCTTGACTGCAGGGGTCAAAGTCTACAACAGTGATTTTCAACCTTTTTTGAGCCGCGGCACATTTTTTACATTTACGAAACCCTGGGGCACATTGAGCCTGGGGGGGGGGGAGGCTAAAAAAAGTTTGGACAAAAAATTATCTATCTCTCTTCCTCCCCTTTGCTCGATTTCTTTATCCCTCTCTCTTTCTCTCCCTTCCTTCCTCTTTCTTTCTCTCTCTCTCCATCCCTCTTTCTTTCTCTTCCTTCCTCCTCTCTTTTTTGCTCTCTTTCTCTCTCCCTCCCTACGTCCCTCTATGTCTTTCTTTCTCTCTCCTTCCCTCCCTCTCTTTCTCTCTCTCTCTTGCTTTCTTTCTCTCTCTTTCTCTCTCTTGTTCTCTTTCTCTCTCTCTTGCTTTCTTTCTCTCTTGTTCTCTTTCTCTCTCCCTCCCTACCTCCCTCTTTCTCTCTCTCTTGCTTTCTTTCTCTCTCTTTCTCTCTTTCTTTCTCTTGTTTTCTCTCTCTCTTTTTCTTTCTCTCTCTCTCTTGCTTTCTTTCTCCCTTGCTTTCTCTCTCTCTTGCTTTCTTTCTCTCTGAGCTTCACAGCACACCTGACCATGTATCGTGGCACACTAGTGTGCCACGGCACACTGGTTGAAAAACACTGGTCTACAAGATGATGGATCTTTCAAAACCCATCCTTTTTTTTTTTGGTAGATGCATACAAAAGAGATGGATATCAGGGTTCTAAGTAAAACACCCAACTAAAAAAGACTCCGAAGCCAACAATTCCTTAAGGTTCCATTTCCATTTTATTATGCCCTTATCACCTCGAGGTTCGACTACTGCAATGCTCTCTACATGGGGCTATCTTTGAAGAGTGTTCGAAAACTTCAGATCATACAAAATGCAGCCACGCAAGCAGTTTTGGGCCTCCCAAGACAAGCCCATATCTCGTCATCTCTCCGCGGACTGCATTGGCTGCCGATCTGTTTTCGGACACAATTCAAAGTGTCCCTACATGGAATAGGACCAGACTATCTCCAAGACCACTTTCTGCTGCATGAATCCCAGTGACCAGTGAGGTCCCACAGAGTTGGTCTCCTTAGGGTCCCGTCGACCAAACAATGTCAGCTGGCGGGACCTAGGGGAAGAGCATAAGAACATAAGAAGAGCCATGCTGAATCAGGCCAAAGCCCATTGAGTCCAGCATTCTGTATCACACAGTGGCCCACCAATTGTCCTTGGGGAGCCTTCTCTGTGGGGGGCCCGGCCCTCTGGAATCAGCTCCCCCCAGATGTTCGCACTGCCCCTACCCTCCTTGTCTTCCGAAAAAGCCTAAAAACTCATCTTTGTCACCAGGCCTGGGGCTGCTAAATCTTCCCCCTGACCAATGAATGTTTTTCAGTATGATTGTTGAATGAATGTTATTGGAAGTTTTTTTAAATTATTATTATTATTATTATTATTATTATTATTATTATTATTATTATTAAATGTCTTCAACATTTTACGGAAGGCGAAGAGGGTAGGGGCAGTTTGAATCTCTGGGGGGGAGTTGATTCCAGAGGGCCGGGGCCACCACAGAGAAGGCTCTTCCCCTGGGTCCCGCCAGACGGCATTGTTTTGTCAATGGGACCCAGAGAAAGCCAACTCTGTGGAATCTAATCGGCCGCTGTGATTCGTGCAGTATATCACAGAAAGAATAGAAGAAATAAGAATTAAATATGTCAATGAAGGATAGAGGGAAAGATATAGGGATGGAAGAAAAGATATATAAGATATAGGAGAGACAATTGGACAGGGGACGGAAGGCACGCTGATGCACTTATGCATGCCCCTTACTGACCTCTTAGGAATCAGGAGAGGACAATCACGGCTAGTCTAAGGGTAAAATGTTGTGGGGTTCCCCTGCCTCACTCACTAAGCCATGTCCACCAAGCCATGCCCACAGAACCGGTAGTAAAAAAAATAATTGGATTTCACCCCTGGGGTCATCCCACTGCATTCATAGGTCTTGCTCCGTGATTCACCTTCATGAACATTCACAGGTAACAATTTTATTTCCCTTTCTGTTGTCACACTGTTTCTTCAAATCTTTCAGAGTCCTTCTAGCGCTGCTGTTAGCATTACAGCGCTTTGCTCTTTGTTAATATCATCCCTTTTAATATCCGTGATTTTAATTCCTCTGTCCTGGCAGGCAAACAACTTCCTCTTCATATTTATATTTATTTAGGCAAACAGGCTTCATAGAGTTGGCTTGAAGTTTAGATGTGCTCATTTCAGTCCTCTAATTTTTGGACCACTTACGGTGGCTTCATTGCATTTCAGCTGTTTATAGTACATTATTTTATCTTGATCTGCGCAATAGCTGGAGAAGTGGTTTTTATAGAATTTTGCATGGATATATATATATATATATATCCAACAGAACATATAACCCCTTCCTGGTACAAAGCTGAAGGGACCAGATCTGGGGGCCTAGAGGTTAATTCTCTGCCTTACAAGGCAGAGGCCCCAGGATCAAATCCCAGAAAGGGTATGGCTAGCTGATGAGGCCTGAACAAGGCCGAAATAGCACTATCCTAGTCTCCCTTAATTTTAAAATTTCAGCAAAAACAAGTGATGCATACAGAACATAGTTTGTTGGCTATGAATAAATTAACTGCCTTGAAATGGCCCTGGGTTGGGCCTAGAGGCAAAAAGGAGCTATGACGTTCCTTCAATATACCAGGGTAATCCAACAGAAAAAACATATAGCCCCTCCCTGGTACAAAGCTGAAGGGATCATATCTGGTGGCCTAGAGGTTAATTCTCTGCCTTACAAGGCAGAGGCCCCAGGATCAAATCCCAGTAAGGGTATGGCTAGCTGATGAGGCCTGAACAAGGCCGAAATAGTGCTATCCTAGTCTCCCTTAATATTAAATTTTCAGCAAAAACAAGTGATACATATATATGTCATCCAGCTTGTTCATACCAGACATCTGGAAACCAGCCCTCATTAACAAACGTATCCCAGCCATAGAAACTGAAACCAGACTCAGAACACACATTGCAAAACAACCAAGTAGCCTGCAAGCTCCAACTACTCAGGATATCACGCCTAATCCACAATCATTAACTAATCAGCATACCTCAGTTAAATCAACGACCCCAGGTGCTACCCCACTGACTCACCAGGAAGTTCCGACACAGCAGGCAATTGCTGAGCCTTCAAACCACACCCAGCCACCAGTATTTATAGAAGGAAGGCAGCTCAGGTCTCACTGTATTCGCCCTAGAACAAGGACAGAAACACCAGCCTGAAGATGACGAGTGGGACCTTGTCGAAACGTCGCCAGAAATTTCCAAATCCTACACGGGAAGAAACCCGAATATGCCAAGACCGTCATACCTGTACCCGTGAAAATCTACGAAAACATATATATATTCCATATTTACAGCAGCACGAAGTTTAAAACTTCAGCCTGATGATGGTGAATGTGATTTCACCGAAACGTCGCATAGACACTCAATGTATATGTTCTCCATGCTTGCGGGCATCTGCCATCATTTCAGGATTTTTATAAGCAGAGTGCCCTGATCATTTGCTCTACTACACCTTCCATCATCCTTCAGGGCTACGGTTCAAGAACATCTGGATAGTCTCAAGTGCCCCATATATGCTCCTCCCTTGACAGTCGCAAGCAGGGCCGCCAGATCCAATTATGTGGCTGAAAAAACATGTGGTGTGATATTGTGCAGGCAGCGATGTTAGATTTGAGAACTGGCAATCTGCATGTACCGAGCAGCACTCCGACCGACCGCCTGCCTTTTCAGCTGTTCTCTACGTCTCATGCAGCTTTGATTAGAACCCATGTCGTGAAATGCTACCATCACTGCCAGGATGACTGCAGCTAATTTAAGTTGATCCAACTCTTCCCAATTGTTACAGTCTTTAAGATATAAGGCCTATTTAATTGCTGTTGTTCTGCTACTATCCGTTTCCATTTTCGTACTCTTTATTTTTAAAATAGTGAAATGCAAAAGGGAACAAAGTCTACATTGAACAGTGATAATATGGTGAAAGGGGGGGAAAAAAACACCTAAATATATTGTAATGGCTAAATGAACTAAACACAACCCCCCAAAATGAAAAAAGACATTTAATTACTGTAATAATAAATATCTAAGGGAAATAATTGTCAGATGCAAGAAATCAGGAGCCAGGATAGAGTTCAAAAACAATATCAGTTTATTCCATGCTATCTTTATATAAGAATCTAAACTAAAATGGTAAAGACAAATTGGCACCAGATAAGAATTTATTGATTTGATTTGATTTGATTTGATTTGATTTGATTTGATTTGATTTGATTTGATTTGATTTGATTTGATTTGATTTGATTTGATTTGATTTGATTTGATTTGATTTGATTTGATTTGATTTGATTTGATTTGATTTGATTTGATTTGATTTGATTTGGATTTGATTTGATTTGATTTGATTTGAATGCCACCCCTCTCCGAAGACTCGGGGCGTCTAACAACAATGAAAAGACAATGAAAACAAATTTAATATTAAAAATAATCTAAAAAACCCCAATTTAAAGAACCACTCATACATACAAGCATACCATGTATAAATTCTATAAGCCTAGGGGGAAGAGAAATTTCAATTCCCCCATGCCTGACGACAGAGGTGGGTTTTAAGGAGTTTGCGAAAGGCAAGGAGGGTGGGGGCAACTCTGATATCTGGGGGACCTGGTTCCCGAGGGCCGGGGCCGCCACAGAGAAGGCTCTTCCCCTGGGTCCCACCAAACGACATTGCTTAGTCGATGGGACCTGGAGAAGGCCAACTCTGTGGGACCTAACGGGCACTGGGATTCGTGCGCCAGAATCTAAGGGCTAGACCTAGGTCTCCTTAAGGCATAATGACTCCAAACTAATAATGTGTTTGATCCCACCCTCAGGCCCTACTAGTCATCACCTACACTTATTCAGCCATTGAGCTTATTATTAAATCCACATTATATCACAACACAATGTGCCACTTTTCCAATGTTAAAGCACAAAGACTTTTCACAAATAAGTAACAAACATATGTCCCAGATCCATTCCTTAACATCAGGAATGAGATTTTCTTTCTCATTACACAGCTTTATCCCCTTTACTGCTGTATTGCTGTACCTCAAGTTTATAAAGCCAAAGAAAAGGGGGGACATGACTGAAACATTTAAATATGTTAAAGGGTTAAATAAGGTCCAGGAAGGAAGTGTTTTTAATAGGAAAGTGAACACAAGAACAAGGGGACACAATCTGAAGTTAGTTGGGGGAAAGATCCAAAGCAACATGAGAAAATATTATTTTACTGAAAGAGTAGTAGATGCTTGGAACAAACTTCCAGGAGACGTGGTAGATAAATCCACAGTAACTGAATTTAAACATGCCTGGGATAAACATATATCCATCCTAAGATAAAATACAGAAAATAGTATAAGGGCAGACTAGATGGACCATGAGGTCTTTTTCTGCCGTCAGACTTTTATGTTTCTATGTTTCTATCTATAAGAAGGCAAATATAATATTTGCCTTCTTATGGGAAGAAAGAGAAGGAGGAGGAGGAGGAGGAGGAGGAGGAGGAGGAGGAGGAGGAGGAGGAGGAGGAGGAGGAGAAGAAGAAGAAGGAAGAAGGAAGAAGGAAGAAGGAAGAAGGAAGAAGGAAGAAGGAAGAAGGAAGAAGACAACATCTGGCAGACAACAGGAAAAGGGTGCTTTTCCTCAGCCTCTGCAGCCATGTGGTTTTCAACACTATTATTATTATTATTATTATTATTATTATTATTATTATTATTATTATTATTATTTAGATTTGTATGCCGCCCCTCTCCGAAGACTCGGGGCGGCTCACAACATAACAGTGATACTATGCATTACAAATCCAACAGTAGAAAAATATAATCAATTTAAAAAACATTAATAACATAGTTATAACATGGCAGAGTCCTTGTCATGCTCTCCAACATGGTCAGATGGCATGAATTCCGCCAAGCACTACAGAAGAAGGGAGACTCTATCATTCAAAATCGGATGGCATTTGAGGAAGGTAATGACACATTGCAAGTTTTGGGATTTGGACGATGTATTATTGGACCAGCTATAATAAGGAGCAATTGTCTTAAGCCTGTCTCAAGCCTCTTTCAATGTCAGGACTCAACATAGAAACATAGAAGACTGACGGCAGAAAAAGACCTCATGGTCCATCTAGTCTGCCCTTATACTATTTTCTGTATTTTATCTTAGGATGGATATACGTTTATCCCAGGCATGTTTAAATTCAGTTACTGTGGATTTATCAACCATGTTTTCTGGAAGTTTGTTCCAAGGATCTACTACTCTTTCAGTAAAATAATATTTTCTCATGTTGCTTTTGATCTTTCCCCCAATTAACTTCAGATTGTGTCCCCTTGTCCTTGTGTTCACTTTCCTATTAAAAACACTTCCCTCCTGGACCTTAATTAACCCTTTAACATGTTTAAATGTTTCGATCATGTTCCCCCCCCCCTTTTCCTTCTGTCCTCCAGACTATTGACACCTTGTAAGATCCATTCTTTCAATTTCTATCAAGATCTGGACAGGTCCTAAAATTAATATGCTGTTTTCTAGACACATGAAGTTCAACGACCTGTGAGTCTAATTTCCAATACTGTAGAAGGTTTGAAATCCATCGAATAACACCTGGTTACCTGATGGTGACAACTCCCTATAAACAGTGATGGAGAACCTATGGCACGGTACCACAGGTGGCATGCTGAGCTGTATCTGCTAGTGCATGAGCCGTTGCCCTAGCTCATCTCCAATGTGTGTGCCACCCACCTAGTTATTGGCTCATACAGAGGCTCTGAGAGGGCATTGTTGGCTTCCAAAGAGCCTCCAGGGGGATGGGAGAGAGTGCTTTTACCATTCCCTGGCTCCAGGGAATTATTTATTATTATTATTTATTGGATTTGTATGCCGCCCCTCTCCGCAGACTCGGGGCGGCTAACAACAATGATAAAAAACAGCATGTAACAATCCAATTAAGAAAACCACTAAAAACCCTTATTATAAAACCAAACATACACACAAACATACCATGCATAACTTGTAATGGCCTAGGGGGAAGGAATATCTTAACTCCCCCAAGCCTGGCGATAACGGTGGGTCTTGAATAATTTGCGAAAGACAAGGAGGGTGGGGGCCGTTCTAATCTCTGGGGGGAGTTGATTCCAGAGGGCCGGGGCCACCACAGAGAAGGCTCTTCCCGCCAAACAAATCCTTTGGAGCCTGGGGAGGGTGAAACACGAGCCTACAGGACCTACCAGAAGTTGGGAAACAGGCCATTTCTGGCCTCCAGAGGGCCTCCACGGGTTGGGGCACCTTTTTTGCCCTCCCCAGGCATTGAATTATGGACGTGGGCACTCGTGCATGCACAATAACATACACACATGCACTTTCGGCACCCGAGGGGGGAAAAATGGTTCGCCATCACTGCCCTCTAAGAACAAAAGCACTAATAATGTGGAGCTTTCTGGTGGTCATTTGAAATGTTCCTGAAATGTGTGGAATTGTTGTATGAGATCCATGATTTTCTTCCTAACCCCCATTCCCAGCAAAAAATCTCAGAGATTTCACATGGGACTGATTTCATTCCTATTCATTAACTAGATGAAGTACAAGTCAGAAAAGCAAATATTTTCTTAATGGTATCTGACAGGCCATGAAAAGTGCCGAATAGACTCTGTTCTGAAACCTCAGAGGAAAGTCCACGGAGACATGGTGGCTTTCGACATCATCAGAGATATACATTTTAATCTATCAGAAAAGTTTTCATGCACATCCTGATCTCCATATTATAACTGAAATCACATCCACTCATCATTTCAGATTTAATTCCAATCATTCTATCTTTATTTGGTTAAAAGTTCTATTCACCTGGAAAAGCATGTTCACTTTTATTTATTCTAATACATGCGTGGGTGTGTATGTGAATCACTGGTGTTTTTCTCAGCTGGAATTTTGAATGCAAAATATGAATGTGAAAACATATAGATAGACAGGCAGATAGATTACTATATTTATAGCCAAACTGCGTGCTCAGTAAAAGTCATCTTAACCAAAATATGATCATATCATTAAGGATGGATAGGACAGTGTTTCCCAACCTTTTTTGAGCCGTGGCACATTATTCATATTTTCAAAATCCTGGGGAACATTGAATGGGGGGGGAGAGGGGCGCTAAAGAAAAGTTTGGACAAAAAAAAATCTCTCTCTTCCTCACTTTCGCTCTATTTCTCCCTCTTTCTCTCTCTTCCTTCCTTCCCTTCTTTCTCTCTCTCCATCCCTCTTTCTTTCTTCCTCTCTTTTTTGCTCCCTTTCTCTCTCCATCCTTCCCTTCCTCTATGTCTTTCTCTCTCCCTTGCTCTCTTTCTCTCTCTTGCTATCTCTTTCTTGCTTTTTTTCCCTCTTTCTTGCTCTCCCTCTCTCTTTCACTGTCTCTTGCTATATGTCTCTTTCTTTCTCTCTCTCTGCCTCTCTTGCTATGTCTCTCTCTCTCTCTGCCTCTTGCTATGTCTCTCTTTCTCTCTCTCTCTTGCTATGTCTCTCTTTCTTTCTTTCTTTCTTTCTTTCTTTCTCTCTCTCTCTCTCGGCTGACTGTGAGCGGGAGCCCTGACGGCGGCAGCTGGACGCTGTATATACCAGCCCCGCAGCGCCAGCATGTACGGCGTCCAGCAGCACATCCAACCACCACCGTTGGTGCCTCCACCCTGGAGCTCCCTCTCGCCGCCACCATCTCCCCGTGACTGCCTGGGGCCGCTGCAGCTGGCACCCTCCCGCTCCCACCACCAGTGCCCTCCCACCAGGCCCCAAAGGACACTTGCCGCTGACGCCAGGGAAGCTCCAGCTGGGCGGGGCGCTGCCGGTGCCTCCAACCTGGAGCTCCCACTCGCAGCTGTCCCCCGGCTCCTGCCCGATGCCGCGGTTTCTGGCGCTCTCCTGCTGGGCCCCAAAGAAGGAAGGCGGGAAAAAGGAGGCACGAAGAATGAAGCTCTCCTTTTTCCCGCCTTCCTTCTTTGGGGCCCAGCAGGAGAGCGCCGGAAACAGCGGCATCGGGCAGGAGCCGGGGGACAGCTGCGAGTGGGAGCTCCAGGTTGGAGGTACCGGCAGTGCCCCGCCCATCTGGAGCTTCTCGAGGAGCTTCATGGCATACCTGACCATGTCTCGCGGCACACTAGTGTGCCACGGCACACCGGTTGGGAAATGCTGGGATAGGAGCTTGGAATGGAGGAGAAATTAGTTCCATGTGAATTTTAGTACATCAATTGGCATTATGTGGTTAAGTTATTATTATTATTTATTTATTAGATTTGTATGCCACCCCTCTCCGTAGACTCGGGGTGGCTCACAACAACAATAAAACAATTCATGACAAATCTAATAATTTAAAAACATTAAAACCCCATTATTAAAGCAGACATACACACAATCATACCATGCATAAATTGTATAGGCCCGGGGGAGATGTCTCAATTCCCCCATGCCTGACGGCAGAGGTAGGTTTTAAGGAGTTTATGAAAGGCAAGGAGGGTTGGGGCAGTTCTAATCTCCAGGGGGAGCTGGTTCCAGAGAGTCGGGGCCGCCACAGAGAAGGCTCTTCCCCAGGGACCTGCCAAATGACATTGTTTAGTCGATGGGACCCGGAGAAGGCCAACTCTGTGGGACCTAATCGGTCACTGGGATTCGTGTGGCAGAAGGCGGTCCCAGAGATATTCTGGTCCGATGCCATATAATGCTAATCCCCCCCCCCGAAGAATGATAGTGGATGGGTTGAGTGCCTATGACATTGATGGTGAACCTTTTTTTCCTCGGGTACTGAATGAGCATGCGCTCACTCTATTGCACATGTACCCACACCCATAATTCAATGCCTGGGGAGGGCAAAAACAGCTTCCCCTCCCCCCAGAGGCCCTCTGGAGGCTGGAAATGGCCTCTTTCCCAACTTCTGGTGGGCCCAGTAGGCTCGTGTTTTGTCCTTCCTCCCCAGGTTCCAAAGCCTTTGCTGGAGTCAGAGAAGGATAAAAACACCCTCCCCCATTCCCTTGGAAGCCCTCTGGAGGCCAAAAAGGCCCTCCCTGAGCCTCTGTGTGAGCCAAATCTCAGCTGGCTGACACACACATGCACGTTGGAGCTGAGCTAGGGCAACAGCTTGCGTGCCAGCACATAAAGTCAGTTTTTAAGGCCTTCTGGGAGGCCAGGAGAGTGGGGGCAGTACAAATCTCAAGAGGGAGTTGGTTCCAAAGGGCTGGAGTTGCCACAGGAAAGACTCTTCCCTTAGGCCCTGCCAGATGACTTTGCCAGGCTGACGGGACCTGGAGAAGACCGACTCTGTGGGACTTGACTAGTCGCTGGGATACATGAGGCAGAAGACGATCCCATGGATAATCTGGTCCTAAGCCATGTAGGTCTTTCTTTCTTTCTTTCTTTCTTTCTTTCTTTCTTTCTTTCTTTCTTTCTTTCTTGGATTTGTATGCTGCCCCTCTCCGTAGACTCGGGGCGGCTAACAACAATGATAAAAACAGCATGTAACAATCCAATCCAATACTAAAAAAACCTTATTATAAAAACCAAACATACATACAGACATACCATGCATAAATTGTAAAGGCCTAGGGGGAAAGAATATCTCAGTTCCCCCATGCCTGACGGCAGAGGTGGGTTTTAAATATCATAACCAACACTTTGAATTGCATCTGGAGACCAATCGGCAACCAATATAGCTCATAGAGTGATTGTGAGATGTGGGCAGATCTTGGAAGACTCACAATAGCTTCCGTGGCTGCATTTTGCACTATTTGCAGTCTCCAAACGCTCTTCAAAGCTAGCCCCATGTAGGGAGCATTTCAGTAGTCGAACCTTGAGGTGATAAGGCATGCCCATTTTTTTTCCAGAGGAAGAGTCCCAAAACATGGAACAGGGTTTCTTAAAAAACCTTATTTGTCAGGCAAAGGGGGTAAAGTTCATAGGTGATCATGGTG
This sequence comes from Erythrolamprus reginae, assembly GCF_031021105.1. Taxonomy (NCBI): domain Eukaryota; kingdom Metazoa; phylum Chordata; class Lepidosauria; order Squamata; family Dipsadidae; genus Erythrolamprus; species Erythrolamprus reginae. Next base: position 15,337,718 of record NC_091958.1, on the reverse strand, counting down.
CCTTCAATGAAACTGATGTTTCTGCCTCTACACCAGTGGAGCCATTCAGAAATTGAACATTTTGTGGAGAAAGAGGTTGGAAGCTTGCTATTATCATTCTATGGATGGGGAAATCTTTTTAATGCCAAAACATCACTTGCGTATAGAAAACCGTCATAAAAAAAAGATGATAGAGTGCTTTCAATTGATGGCACTGTACTTGTTGGCTATCATAAAACTTCAACACATTTCAGGAACAATCAGAACACATCTTGCTGAAGATAAAAAGATAAATCAGAACACTATAATGCATCATGTATATTTAAAGATGCTTCACAAAAGAAAGAAGTTTTTTTTCCTTTTTGCCTAAAAATAGAGATCACTCACAGAGATTTTACATTGTAATCTTAACTTTCTTTCTCACATTACTAGTCAGATCCCTGAAAATTTGTGGTTTGAAGTCACTGTTTCCAATCCAGTTTGGTAGAGAGGAAACCTGACAGTTAACGTTCCAGAGGATATAATAGATTAGTCTAATTAGGTGATGTAATTACAGTTAAATGCAACAAAGCATTTACTGCTCCTCTCAAATTTAAAACGGCAAACTTATTTAGGCACAAAAATCTATGAACATTTTTCCCCCAATGCCAAACAAGATATGTTACTGTTCTAAATAGTAAGAGCCACATAATCTGGATTTTGCATTCACATGTGATCTGAATTATGTATAATATCTATAACTGCAGAAGTGCAAAGCACAACTGACACATGCAACTGAACCCATCAAAATTCAGATATTCGTGGTATTTTGGATTACCCCAGATGCCCGACCGGTGGCTTAAACCACCGGCCGAAATTGCCCCCGGAGCAGGGGGATGCTGCTGGCGGCTCCACAGAGCCCCGAACTTCCAGTTTCCAGTGAAACCAGAAGTTCGGCTTTTGGCAGCATGTCAAAGAAGCGTGCTGCCTCCTGGATGCAGGGGGAGGCCCTAGAACCGGACCTCCCCCTTGCTGGGTTTGCCTCCAAAGCGAACACCCGCCTGCCCTCCGCTATTAACAGTGTGTCTCTAGGAAGTCGCTTCGGGGCCGAGTAGGATTTTTTTGCGGCCTCCCCTTTAGAGGCAGCTGTTTTTTCGCCTATTCCACACTGACAGTACGGACGGAATGGTTATGGGGTGCGGCACACATAGATTTTAGAATAGGCCTCCTTTTGGTCACTGGGGTTGGCAGGTTAGGGGCAAAAATGGGCAGTAGAAGCGACTGCGTGTGCTCCTTTGGGCATCTTTTTAAAGGATGATGGACCGCCTCTCTCCAGGAACTAGAGGTTAGAACAATGTCGGGGATTGGAGAGAGGATGCCCATGGGACTCACCGGATCCAATTTCCCTTCGGGATTGGAGGGTGAGCTCCTCCCACACGACAAAAGGGGCATGCCCATATGTTGATTCTGGCAGGAATTTTCGCCCTGTTAGTTTTGGCCTCTGCAGGTCCTTAGTTATAGTTGAATTTAAATATTTAAATTTACGTATTTAAAGTTACGTTATTTAAATTTATGTTAATTTAATAAAATGACCCTTTATTTAATCCATACAATGTCTCAGCATCTTTACTCCGCGGTACCTTGGATTACCCCAGTAAATTGATTTTTATCAAATGCATTGAAAAGAGTTGTGTGCACAGTACACAAATATGCATTGTATTGTTGAATTATTCTAACGGTACCAAAATTTGATTGCATTCTGATCAGTTCTGCAATTTGATTAGGTGATTCAACTTGAAGAGGTATTCTAACTAAATAACTTTTAATTAATAGGTGATTCAGATCTTTAAATAATCCTAATGGATATTCTTCTAAACAGAATGATGGTTATGTATGAATGTCTTGTTTTTTTGTAGGCAATTATCCTATCTTCAGTCTGTAGTTTCCCTGGCTTTCCCTACTTCTGTAGAGTACTTGTAGTACCACTTTATGTAATGTTGCTAAGGCCACATCTGGAATACTGCGTCCAGTTTTGGTCACCACATTACAAAAAAGATGTCAAGACTTAGGGAACAGTGCAGAGAAGAGCAACTAAGATCATTAAAGGCATGGAGGCCAAAACATATGAAAAATGGTTGCAGGATTTGGGTATCGCTAGTCTAGAAGAAAGAAACACTGGGGTGCCATGATAGCAGTATTCCGATATTTGAGGGGCTACCACAAAGAAGGGGGGTTAAACTTATTTTCCAAAGTACCAAAGGGCAGGACAAGAAATAAGTAGAGACCAAACAAGGAGAGAAGCATCTTGGAATTAAAGATAAACTTTCTAACTGTGAGAACAATTAAGCAACCAGTGGAACAGTTTGCCTTCAGAAATTGTGAGTGCTTCATCATGAGATCTTTTTAAGAAGGATTGGACAGCCATCTGTCTGAAAAGGTGTAGGGTCTCCTGCTTGAGTAGGGGGTTTGACTAGAAGACCTCCAAGGTCCCTTCCACCTCTATTCTATTCTAATCGAAGAATTGTTGAGTCTGTCATCTGCACCTCTTTAACTGTTTGGTATGGTTCTGCAACCCAACAAGACCGACACAGACTTCAGAGGACAATCAGAACTGCAGAAAAAACAATTGCTACCAACCTGCCTTCCATTGAGGACCTGTATACTGCATGAGTTGAAAAGAGGGTGGTGAAAATTTGTACTGACCCCTCGCATCCTGGACATCAACTGTTTCAACTCCTAACCTCAAAACATTGCTACAGAGCACTGCATGCCAAGACATCTAGACACAAGAACAAGGTTTTTTTCCTGAACGCCATCACTCTGCTAAATAAATAATTCCTTCAACACTGTCAAACTATTTACTAAGTCTGCACTACTATTACTACTAGTTTTGTCATCATTCCTATCACCCATTTCCTCCCACTTATGACTGTATGACTGTAACTTGTTGCTTGTATCCTTAAGATTTGTATTAATATTGATTGTTTCCTCGTTGCTTAGTTGACCCCTATGACAAGCATTAAGTGTTGTACCTCATGATTCTTGACAAATGAATCTTTTATGTACACTGAGAGCATATGCACTAAAGACAAATTCCTTGTGTGTGCAATCATACTTGGTCAATAAAGAATTCTATTCTATTCTATTCTATTCTATTCCAAGCAAAAACCTCAGAATACAGTACCTCTAATGGAGAAGGCCAATAGTGGTACTATTCAATTCAGTTCAATTTATTAGATTTCTATGCCGTCCCTCTCCGAAGACTCGGGGCGGCTCACAACAATAATAAAAACAGTATAACAATGGAACAAATCTAATAATAAAATTATATCAAAAAACCCCAACAATTTAAAAACCATACAGCACATACATACCAAACATAAAATATAAGAAAGCCTGGGGGAGATGTCTTAATTCCCCCATGCCTGGCGATATCGGTGGGTCTTGAGTAACTTGCGAAAGACAAGGAGGGTGGGGGGCCGTTCTAATCTCCGAGGGGAGTTGATTCCAGAGGGCCGGGGACGCCACAGAGAAGGCTCTTCCCCTGGGGCCCGCCAAATGACATTGTTTGGTCAATGGGACCCGGAGAAGACCAACTCTGTGGGACCTTATTGGCTGCTGGGATTCGTGCGGTAGAAGGCGGTTCGGGAGGTATTCTGGTCCAATGCCATGAAGGGCTTTAAAGATCATTACCAACACTATTGTCACTGCTAAGGAGACTTGTCTTGAAGAGTTGTTTGAAAATTTCTCTTATAACTAATGAAGCATACAGATATTGTCAGTGTGAATTTTCTGGTAGCACAATGGACGATATTTATGTTCCAATCTATTTCGAACAAGAATACTTATTCCATGTAGCAGTCATAGTTAAGAGTCCTAGATTCCTCTTTTCAAGTCACCGAAGCTATCATTTGTGCTTTTAAAGCCATCACTCACACTATACCTCACCCTATGCAATGATTCAGTGCTCCACACTCCACGCTTTTGCCACTGTTTATCATGAGAAGTGCTACATAAATACTTCAATCCATCAATACATACAATTTTGCCGGTGATAAAATCTACAACACCCTCACTTGGTTAAGTGATAAATGCATTTCAACAATTCTGCCTCTTTTTTAGAAAAGAAGATCCTTTGGAGAGCCAAAGAGTGCCTTCTGCGCTATCAAAGAAAGGAAAACCCATCAACCGATAAGATGATATCCCCTTTTCTCTTCCTTCGTCTTTTTTCCAGAGCGTGATAAAAAGGACAAAACAAACAACAATAGATTGCCCTCTTCTGGATTGTGATATAATTAACACAGGAGATACGCTATCTTGCCGTCTGCTTTCCTTCTACAGTACTTGCTATTATGTGTACAGGAGGCATGGGGAGAGAGGGGAAGTACCTGAACATGTTTTAAAAGCATTGCTTGCTTTAGTGGGTTGTCATATTTCCAGGTCACCTGGGGTTAATCTACATGCGCGATGTTTTTGAGTTGCTCTTATTTGTATTTGTATTTATTAGATTTGTATGCCGCCCCTCTTCGCAGACTCGGGACGGCTCACAGCAACAATAGAAACAATATATTACAAATGTAATAATTAAAAAATCATTTTAAAAAACCCTTATTAAAAAACAAAACATACACACAAACATACCATGCATAAGTTGTATAGGCCTGCGGGGGAAAGGAATATCTCAATTCCCCCATGCCTGACGACTGAGGTGGGTTTTAAGGAGCTTGTGAAAGGCAAGGAGGGTGGGAACAATTCTAATCTCTGGGGGGAGCTGGTTCCACAGGGTCGGGGCCGCCACAGAGAAGGCTCTTCCCCTGGGTCCCACCAGATGACATTGTTTAGTCGACGGGATCCGGAGAAGGCCGACTCTGTGGGACCTAACCCATCGCTGGGATTCGTGCATTTGTTATGCAATCATCTGTGGCTGGTTGACCCTCCAGCCATTTAATTTCTAGAGCTCGATGTTTAGATGACTACAAAGCAAGCATTTAAAAAGCCAGTTCACAGGAAGAGACCCGTTGTTACTAAAGATGTAGATGAATTTACAGAAAGATTGGTTTTCCCCAATCAGTTGAGGTAACATCTCTTTGCTGATGAAGTGAAAATCTTTAACACCACCGACAGGACTGCTACCCTCCAAAAGACCTTGACTTTGTGTCAGAATGGTCAGACATCTGGCAACTCCAAATGCTCTGTCCTACACATTGGCAAAAAGAATCAGAACACCAAATAGAAGCTGAATAAACAAGACCTTGAAGATGACCTTCACTCTGTCAAAGACCTTAGAATACTCGTATCAACCAACAAACAAACAAATGCTTTGTCCTACACATTGGCAAAAAGAATCAAAACAGCAAATACAAGCTGAATGAACAAGACTTTGCAGATGGCCTTCACTCTGTCAGAGACCTTGGAATATTCATATCAAATGACCTAAGTGCCAAAGCCCACCGCAACAACATCACCAAAAAGGTTTCAAGAGTTGTTAACCTAATCTTACATAGCTTCTTCTCCGGTAATATTACTCTACTAACGAGAGCATACAAAACATTTGTCAGATCAATCCTTGAATGCACCTCATCTGTCTGCAACCCACATTTATTTTATTTTTATTTTATTATTTATTTGTCAAACAAGTATAGTATTATAGTACATATTAACATAACATAACATAAGTAGAACGTAGTAATAGAAAGGATAATAAGACAGTAGGACAGGGACATTAGGCACAAAAGTGTGCTTATGCACACCTCTTACAGACCTCTTAGAGAAAGGGAGAGGTCAATTATATATAATGTAAAGTTGAAGATTTTGGGGTTGGGGGAAGCAACAACAAAGTCAGGTAATGAGTTCCAGGCGGTGACCACTCTATTGCTGAAATCGTATTTTCTGCAATCAAGTTTGGAGCGATTTACATTCAGTTTGTATCTATAATGCTGTTACAGTGGCCTCTAACACCTAGGTCATTGGAAATGAGTACTCCAAGGTTTTTGACTGAGTGGGCGTCTGCTGTTAGTTCAGTTTTACCAAGTATGTATTTAGTATTTGGATTCTTTTTGCCAATGTGTAGGACAGAGCATTTGTTGGTAGAGATTTGAAGTTGCCAGTTGGTAGACCATTCAGCTACATGGTCAAGGTCCTTTTGAAGGGTAGAAGTATTGTCAGTAGTATTAAATAGTTTAACATCATCAGCAAAGAGAACACACTTGCTTGTCATGTTGTCACAGAGATCGTTTATGTAGAGTATAAAGAGAGTAGGTCCTAAAACACTGCCTTGTGGGACACCACTGTTAACTGGAGCAGGATTAGATATGGCATTACCTATTTTGACCACTTGTTGTCTGTTGGACAGGAACACTGACACATATAAATACATTGGAAAGTGTCCACAGATACTTTACAAGAAGAACCCTCAACTTGTCTACCCACAACAGTATGCCTTACGCAACCAGACTTGAAATCCTGGGCTTAGAACTACATCGCCTTCGGCATGACTTAAGCATAACTCATAAAATTATCTACTACAACATCCTTCCTGTCAATGACTTTTTCAGCTTCAACCACAACTATCCACGAGCACACAACAGATCTCACTCAAAGATCACAACTCAAAGTGAACTGCTCCAAACCTGACTGTAGAGAATACGACTTTAACAACAGTACAATGCGGATTTCAAACAGAACAATGAGAACTGGGCAAAATTCTATTAGGTACAGAAGAAATAAGTGATAATCAAAACTTATAACAGCCTGTTAAATTTCAAAATGGAAGAGGAAACAGTTAAGGAGATAATGGTAATTTGAGCCCAAAATTTGGGATATACAATTGAATTGGAATATTGGGAGAAAAATTAGGAGAATAAATATAAAACCTTTACTTTTAATTAGGTGAAAACTGTGGGAACATTTAGAGTTGGTTTTCACCAGTCTGTGCCAATATGATACATCCAATAAATTTGTTCATTGAGGAACCTACTTGCCTTGGAGTTCTGTTTGCTATGGGTGTATTAATTGGAACCCTAACGGTGCCTTTAAGCTAGTCTAACATGCACACATTTATTTTAGGCTTAATTGTATTTAGAGCGTTGTGGTTAGCTCTGGCCCAGCTCCTGCCCCAAGGACTGTGGATGTGGGGGAGACATCCACATGCTGCAGGCCTGTTTTGCCCCTGGTGGAATCTGCTGATGAAGGCTCCTCTGACCAAGAAGACATGAGTGACAGGGAGAAGGAGAGTGTGGCAGACAGCTCAGAAGGAGATCAATTATCTAGCTCCTCCTTGGATTCAGAACAAGAGTTAATGATACAGCCACGCATGTGGAGAGCGATGCATAGGCAACAACAACTGAGAGATTATTATCAAAGAAAATGAGGCCACCTGTGGTTGGGTGGGGCTGTGGTAATTAGTGAGGCTGCTATAAATAGCAGCCTGTGGGTTTGGCCATTGTGGAGGATTATCTGATCATTGCGTTTCGTGACTGCTTTACTGACTTTGACTTTTTGTGTGCTGATTTTTCCCCGCTTTGAAACTAAACCAGAGCAAAGTGTGTTTCACTTTGTGAAAGAAGAAGGACTGTGAATTACCTCACAGCTGCAAGATAAGCATCACAGAACTGATAAGGGACTTGTATAAATTACCAGTTTGTTTGGAGACAAGTGCTCTTTGCTATACCAAAAGAGAGCTTAGTTTAAGTGAATTTTCATTATAAAAAACATTGTTTTGAATTTTCAAATGTGTGTGCGTGTCTGAAATTTATACCTGTGAATTTTTGGGAGGATTCTACCAGAGACCCCGACAGAACATAGAGTCATCTCAAAAAACCAATGTGATCTAAATAAAATGATTTGGGTCCACTCTGTGTCTCACAAGCAGATTTTCTTTGCCAGGAAAAATAAACTATTGACTGGCAAAAAAATAGCATGAAAATGTAACAAACAGGTGGGAAAATGGGAAGAAAAGACAGAACTACTCACATTGATCTTTGAAAACTAAGTAACGTCAGGCCTGGATTGTACTAGATGGGAAAGTACGAGGGAACCCTGGGGTAGAAAGCTAAATTGGGAAGTTTAAAAAAACCCACCATTTTAGAAGGCAGCTGCCATGAAAACCACATGGATATCTCTCGGAAATCAAGCTGAGCTCAAGTTCAGAGGGATTTTTCCTCTAAGATGTGTTCGCGTTGTTTAGAAAAAGAATAAAAGAATGTCCTTGCATCTGGGGGTGGGGACTCAACTTGAGTACATCCACTGAAGCTTGAAGTACAGCTGCCTCAAAGATAAATTGCCTAATACTCCGCAGCAGAATGTTATTCCAGCTTTCCAGTTTCCCTTCCCTTCCCTTCTAGTTGGCTTGTCCTCCCCCCCCCTCCAAACAACCTGAATTTGAGGTTATAGGGAGAGGGAATGTGGAGGTTTGATGCAAATCGACCCAATTTCCTCTGCTTTTATAGAATGAGGTTCAAAAATTTACCCCCATGAAAATCATGGACAAAAAAAAGAAAATTAAAAGAAGCATTGAAATAAAACATCAAGAAATCTAAAAGTAATTAGAAGACAATGTCGATAGGAATGTATATACGATGTAGATTCAACTGTAAATATGACTATGTAATTTGAAAAAAAAAGGAAAAAAATAATAAATATATATATATTTTTAAAAGAAAATCATACCCCACCCATTCCAGTTAAATTCCATCCCAATTTCTGCAGGAAAAGAAGATCAACAGATGCAGATAAAATAGAAAGTCTGATTAAAGATTTGAAGAATACGTGGTTTGAAGAAATCTCACTATTCTTCTAAGTTTTCCTAGTATGGCCCAAGGAGGTTTTTATTTGGAAATGTTGGAGTAGCGTGTTGCAGAAGCTAGCCCACCCAGATAGCCAAAGCAGATAGCCAGTCTACCTCAGACCAGGATAACAGGAACCGTAGTCTTGAAGATAATTGAAGATACCTATTGCAGAGTTGCATAGGAAAATATTTACTTCTTTCATAGCAAAACTACACTAACTATTTACACTCTAGCTATCTCTCTTTAGTAGATACTATACACAATACTCCAGCCAATGTTGTGAATGATTGAATTGGATGAATGAGAATGACTGTATATGGGGTTTTTTAGGATTTTTATTAATAATTCTTTTTTAAAAAATAATTAGATTTCTTCACACATATTGTCTAAATTTACAATGTTGTACATGTCCTTGAGTCACTTTGAGAAGAGCGGCATAGAAATCAAATAAATATATACCGTAGATAGATAGGTGGATGGATGGATGGGTGGGTGGGTGGGTAGGTGGGTAGGTAGGTACGTAGGTAGATAGATACTCACTCTCAGTTACAATATTCAGCTACAAGTCTTCAGCCACGATATTCTTCAGCCACCACGAGCCCCAATAAACCACACCAATGCAAACTAAGACACACTAAGCCATACTAATCCACAAGCCACAATATCTTCAAGCCACATCTAAGCAAAGGTGCATCATGGCATATACATTTGTCAATCAGTAGATTCACTGTAACTAAGCAGTTTCACATTGTTAAAGTCATTTCACTGATTACAATTCTTCTTCCTGCAATTTGGAATATTACGTCAGGTAGGGCCCCAATCCTGACAAGAAATTTAGTTAGTCACTTTATACAAGTAAGCTTGACCACTTCCATAGCAGAAATCTGAGATTTACCTTATGCAACAAAGGTGGGTTCCGAAAAATACTTGCTACTGATTTCTTTAATTGATAATACAAAAACACAGAAGATTATACAATCATATAATTGTAATTTCTTATTCACTTCACATTTCTGTAATCTTAGAAAGCAATATTTATTTGTATTGTTAGAACAGATAGTAAGATCTATGCCGCTCTTTATCAAAAACTGAGTGGAAGTGAGGACTCCACTAATCCTGATGCTGGTAGGCAGAGGCAGAATTATTTTCCTCCCCCAAAATTAAGCTGCATATTATATTCTGTGCATTTTATACTCTGAAAAATACAGTAAGCTCTGAGGGCAGCAAGGACTGTTCATTTCAACCCTGAGCTACAAATATTCTCCTTTAAATCAGCAGTTTCTTATACAAATTTATGGGGAAAGAAGAATGTCAGAGAATTCTTCTTTCATTCCACCCATTTAGTTGCCCTCAAGTCTATTTCAGTCAATGCCACAAATCTACACCTATCAAAATCTGTGGTAGCTTTTATTCTTTAGCCAGGACAAAATAAGAACAATGATTAAAGAGAAATGAGACAGGAACTTCCTTTGCACAGACAGAAGCTTAAATACATAGGCTTTGATTTTTATTCACCATTTGAGCTTGTGATTCAGGAAAAAAAAGAAGAATTCTGTGTAGAGATGAAGAAATCACAGACACTAGAATAGAATAGAATAGAATAGAATTTTTATTGGCCAAGTGTGATTGGACACACAAGGAATTTGTCTTGGTGCATATGCTCTCAACGTACATAAAATAAAATGTACATTTGTCAAGAATCATGTGGTACAACACTTAATGATTGTCATAGGGGTCAAATAAGCAATGAAGAAGCAATATTAATAAAAATCTTAGGATATACGCAACAAGTTACAGTCATACAGTCAACATGGGAGGAAATGGGTGAAAGGAATGATGAGAAAAACTAGTAGAATAGAAGTGCAGATTTAGTAGAAAGTCTGACAGTGTTGAGGGAATTATTTGTTCAGTAGAATGATGGCGTTCGGGAAAAAACTGTTCTTGTGTCTAGTTGTCTTGGTGTGCAGTGCTCTGTAGCGACGTTTTGAGGGTAGGAGTTCAAACAATTTGTGTCCAGGATGTGAGGGGTTAGTAAATATTTTACCTGCCCTCTTTTTGACTCGTGCAATATACAGGTCCTCAATGGAAGGCAGATTGGCAGCAATTGTTTTTTCTGCAATTCTGATTATCCTCTGAAGTCTGTGTCGGTCCTGTTGGGTTGCAGCACCAAACCAGACAGTTATAGAGGTGCAGATGACAGACTAAATGATTCCTCTGTAGAACTGAATCAGCAGCTCCTTGGGCAGTTTGAGCTTCCTGAGCTGGCGCAGAAAGAACATTCTTTGTTGTGCTTTTTTGATGATGTTTTTGATGTTAGGTGACCATTTTAGGTCTTGAGATATGATAGAACCTAGAAATTTGAAGGTCTCTACTGTTGATACTGTGTTGTCTAGTATTGTGAGAGGTGGAAGGGTGGAAGGGTTTCTCTTAAAGTCTACCACCATTTCTACGGTTTTGAGTGTGTTCAGTTCTAGATTGTTCTGGTCACACCACAAGGATAGTTGTTCAACCGTAACACATGGTTTCTAGAATGCTTTGTCCAGATTGGAAATATCTCTCTGGGCTGAGTAGAGCTGTCTCATTTTGAAAAGCAAGCTCGCTCTCTCTCTCTCTCTCTCTCTCTCTCTCTCTCTCTCTCTCTCTCCCTCCCTCCCTCTCTCTCTCTCTCTCTCTCTCTGATCATGCTGTCTCTTTTAAACTTGCAAGTTTATTATTTTATAGCCAGTTACTTGTGTATACAAATATAAAACATTAATTCTTAACATAACCTAGTTACAATGTAAATAGTTAATATGTGACACATAGCATACAGACAAATCCTATCATGGTACAAAGATTGCTAAATAAACATGAGAACAGCTTAATTAAATAAACAAACAGAAGGATTTCAATTACCTAATAGAACCCCAAATAATTATTTCCTTAAACTAATCAAGAAGGGGTGAGTTGCTTTAACTAGGCATGCAGGTTCTTAATCCAATTGTGGTTGGTTTGACTTTTTAACTAGAGCTGAATAAGCATGCAACTTTTTTCCTAGATACATAGAGGGTATAATTTTTTGCTTTAAATAATTCAGAATAATGAAACGCTTTATTGGCAATATATATGTGCATATCATTGCAATAATTGATAATAGCCTACAATTCTGGAAGTCAAATTTGCAGCAAAATATTACAAGAGTTGCATTGATCCACCCAAAGACTTTAGTTTCTAAGCCCCTCGTCTCCTTCCTTAACATGTACCAGTTTTATATTTCTTTATCCTTAATAGTCCAGTCCCCTGAATATATTTTGACTCAATCTACTTTCATTCGTTGAGCTTTTTCCATATGTTATTTCTACAAAGCTCTGAATCCCTTCCATATTCTTTCTCCAGTGCACGGATAATGCCATATTGGCTATACCAAGAACAAAATAAAGGAACTTAAGTTTGGAATGCACACAAAGACTATATTATATGGCTCAGAAGTTATTCAGGATTCCTGTAGATATTTTTTTTAAAAAAATAAATCCAAGAGCCAAACAAGCAGCAATGGGTATTTTACATGCCTGCTACAATACCAAGCAGAAACCTGAAAAGACTGAAGGATACATGGCAAGCATTTGCACTTTTCTATTCTTTGCATGCACTCAGTGAAGAAAAATTGCCTTTTTCACCAATGTGAGACCATACATTACACTGCAGTATCAAAGGCTGCAAGCAGGGGATAAATGGCCAAAGCAGTTGGCAGCCTCTAGACAGCCTTGGTTGGATCTAAAAAACAAATAAATAATCCCGAACAAAATCTTTTGTGTTTAGTATTTTGATAGGAGACTAGGGAAACACTAGGCCTGTCGGCTAAACTGCGTATTGTTTTTACTAAAAGGCCAACGTTAATGGTAAACCGTTCCCATATGGTTGGCTATGAAAAACAGTAAGCATCTCTTTAAACGTATGTGAATTTATCAACAGTCATATTTGTCTCAAGAAAAGTTTCCTTGACCAGACAAATAGGTACTTTTCTAAATACAGTGGTACCTCGTGATACGAGCCCCTCGTGATACGAACCCAGGGTTCGGAAATTTTTTGCCTCTTCTTACGAACTTTTTTCAGCTTACAAACCCACCGCAGATCACAAAATGGTGCTCCGCTGGGCGTTGCCGCCCAGCTGTAACCTTTAAAACAGCTGGGGGGCTTCTCGGCATTCTCCTGAACGCCGAACCCGGAGGTTTTTGCGATCGACAGTGGCGTTTTCGGCTGATCTGGAGGCTGGAAAGGAGGTGGGGAATCCCAATAGGGAATTCCATGGGTGGAGCTTTGACATCATGAAGATGAAATAAATATGAAATAGTCCTTATCATCCAGTACAAGTTTTGTACCCCCTGGAGGCCACATTTCGAGAAGCCCCCCCCCCCGGCTGTTTTAAAAGGCGACAGCTGGGCAGCGGTGCCCAGCGGAGCGCCATTTTGTGATTTTTTTTTCCCTTTGCACGCATTAATCGCTTTTACATTGTTTCCTATGGAAAAACAATGTTTCGTCTTATGAACTTTTTGCCTTATGAACCTACTTCCAGAACCAATTAAGTTCGTAAGACGAGGTATTACTGTAGAAAGCAGCCTTTTGGACTGTTTCTGAATTTAGTTGGTGCAGATAAATTCTCCTCTCCTCCTCCTCCTCCTCCTCCTTCTCTTCTTCCTCTTCCTCTCCTTCTTCTCCTACTCCTACTTCTACTTCTACTTGTGTGTGTGTGTGTTCGCCCAAGCACAAACCCGAAAGCACCAGCCTGAAGATGACGAGTGGGACCTCGTCGAAACACCACCAGGAATCTCTGAAACCTACAAGGGAAGAAACCTAAATATGCCAAGACCTATCTATTCAAGGTAGAAACTAGACAATATTGAGAGCAGGGAATATGCAGAAAATCTGAGAATTTAAAAAACAAATCTTAAACTTATCTGTGATTTTTCCCACTCCCCTGCTACGATGTTCTTCTGTCTCTTTGAAGATGGAGCTGAAAGCTGTGCAAAGAACCCATGCAGAGATCCTGAAGCTTCACATTGTACATCTATACCTTAGGAAGTGAGGAGGCGGAAAATAATTCTTTTTTTCATTTTTTCTCAGAAGACACGTGGAGTTTCATATGAGCAGTAAATTAGGGAAGTGTCCAGGCACAATGCAACTCTGTCCAGGCAAACAGGCAGGTAGGTGAATGAATGAACGAACGAATGAATGAATGAATCAATCAATCAATCAATCAATGTCTTAGAATAGAATAACAGTGTTGGAATGGACCTTGGAGGTCTTCTAGTTCAATCCCCTGATTAGGCAGGAAATTCACCACTTCAGACAAATGGCTATCCAACATCTTCTTTAAAACTTCCAGTGTTGGAGCATTCACAACTTCTGGAGGCAAGCTGTTCCACGGATTAAATGTTCTCACTGTCAGGAAATTTCTCCTTAGTTCTAAGTTGCTTCCCTCCTTGATGAGTTTCCACCAATTGCTTCTTCTTCTAGCCTTAGGTGCTTTGGGAAATAGCTTGACTCCCTCTTCTTTGTGGTAACCTCTGATACTGGAACACTGCTATAATGTCCTTCTTTTCATTAAATTAGACATACCTACCATACTTTTCAGAGTAAAAAACTAGATTTTAGAGGTGGAAAACAAGAAAAAAAAGTATTATGAACCATATGGTACAGTAATATACAGTGGTACCTCTACTTAAGAATTTGATTTGTTCCGTGACCAGGTTCTTAAGTAGAAAAGTTTGTAAGTAGAAGCAATATTTCCCACAGGAATCAATGTAAAAGCAAATAATGTGTGCAAACCCATTAGGAAAGAAATAAAAGCTCGGAATTTGGGTGGGAGGAGGAGAAGAAAGGAGGAGGATAGTCGCTGCCGAACGAAGAAGGTGAGGTGAGGGGAATTTTAAAAAATCCAAAACTTTAAGGCTTAAAAGAAAAAAAGAGGGACTCTGAGGCAGCGAGGAGGAGCACGCGCCTCTCTCCATTTGCTCTGGGTTGCCAAAGCCTCCTTAAGCATCACCGAAAGGCTCCTCTAGCAGCCCAGAAAAGTCCAAGATGTCCGGGATTAAAGGGGGAATGGCAGGAAACTGGCCGGGCCTCTGTACCATTCTCAAATTTTCTGGGAAAGAGAAGAGGCAAAAAAATCTTGAACACCGATTCTTATCTAGAAAAGTTCTTAAGTAGAGGCGTTCTTAGATAGAGGTCCCACTGTATTATTTAATAAAATACCAGTGTATCAGAATACTTTTTACAACCATGTACACTTTTTACAAACTTCAAATTTGACATCTTTAAAATTAGTGGACTGGAAAATGACGAAATCAGTTTCTTTAAAAGAAAACCAAATTAAGATGTTTTATAGGTGGCATCTCCCACCAAATAGAATTGCCAAAATGTTTCCAAATATATCCCCAAAATGGTGGAAATTTAAAAAAGAAATAGGCTCTTATTATCATCAATGGTGGACCTGTAATAAAGTTAAGATATATTGGAAAATGATAGAAAAATGTTAAAAGAGATTGTACTACAAGAAATAGAAAAAACCCAGAATTTTATTTGTTAGGCATAACCAATTATAAAAAAGATATTTTGTATTTAGTAGTTCATATTTTAACAGCAGCTAGGATAGTTTATGCACAAAATTGGAAGGGGGAAAATATCCCCAAAAAAGAAGAGGTAATAAAGAAAATTTTAGATTGTGCAGAGATGGATATGATGACAAGAAGGCTGAATGACCAAGAAGAATCTCAATTTTATACTATTTGGAATAAAGTTTATAAGTGGATAGATAAAAAGAAAAACAAAAATTGAACAACCTGAGAAATGTATGAATACTAAAATGATTTTATATTTTCTATTTCTTATTACCTTAACTTTTATATTATTAGAATGTTTGAACAATATTCTTCTTTTCATTTAGATTAATATGTTGACTTAATGAATTATGAATATATTCTTTTTCTGTATTAAAAATGAATCTTCAAAGATGAGAGGGGTAAATGTAACCCCTATTATGTGTTAAATGTTTGTAAGCCTGTGTGTGAATTTTAAGATCAATAAAGTTAAAAAAAAAAAAACTAGTGGACTTCAACTCCCAGAATTCCTCCTCCAGTCATGCTAGATGAGATAATTAGAAGGCAAAAACACCTCCATTTTTGTGAAAACCGGGTTGATTTTTGCCTGTTTTTTTCACAAAAATGGGTTGAGCAAAGGGTCTGTAGGGAGCTCATTGGGAATGAGGGATGGCAAAAATGCCCCCATTATTGCAATCCCCCAGCACCAAGGAACTCCCTGAAAGCTTCCTAGACCTTCCATCCACCCTATGTTTGAGAAAAAACAGGGCCATTTTTTGCAAAAATGGGACACAAGGGCAAGAATTTGTGACAGCAAAAATGGCTGTATTTGCTGTATAAAACACACTTGCACCAGCCTCTTTTAGACGAAAAAAGGTGCAGCTGTCCGTCCATTATCCTGGGGGGGAACTACTGACCCCCTCAGAGAGGGTCCGCAACTTGGGCGTCTTCCTCGATCCACAGCTGATATTGGAACATCATCTTTCGGCTGTGGCGAGGGGGGCGTTTGCCCAGGTTCACCTGGTGCACCAGTTGTGGCCCTATTTGGACAGGGAGTCACTGCTCACAGTCACTCATGCCCTCATCACCTCGAGGTTCGATTACTGCAATGCTGTCTACATGGGGCTACCTTTGAAAAGTGTTTGGAAACTTCAGATCGTGCAGAACGCAGCCGCGAGAGCCATTGTGGGGCTTCCAAGATTCGCCCACGTTTCTTCAACTCTCCGTGGCTTGCATTGGCTGCCGATCAGTTTACGGTCACAATTCAAAGCGTTGGTCATGACCTTTAAAGCCCTACATGGCATTGGACCAGAGTACCTCCGGAACCGCCTACTACCCCACGAATCCCAGCGGCCGATAAGGTCCCACAGAGTTGGCCTTCTCCGGGTCCCGTCGACTAAACAATGTCATTTGGTGGGCCCCAGGGGAAGAGCCTGCTCTATGGCGGCCCCGGCCCTCTGGAACCAACTCCCCCCGGAGATTAGAACTGCCCCCACCCTTCCTGTCTTTTGTAAACTACTCAAGGCTCACTTATACCGCCAGGCATGGGGTAGTTGAGACACCTTTCCCCCAGGCTTTTTTATACTTTGTTTTATGTTTGGTATGAATGTGCTGTTTGGTTTTTTAAATAATGATAAGGTTTTATATGTTTTTAATATTAGATTTGTTCCACTACTATATTGTTTTTATTGCTGTTGTGAGCCGCCCCGAGTCTTAGGAGAGGGGCGGCATACAAATCTAATAAATAAATAAATAATCTTATACTCTGAAAAATACGTAGCTTTTTTTCCTGCAAGCATTCTTCCTATGTTTTAGCAGCCAGACCCCTAATCATCTTTGTTGCTCTTCTCTGCACTTTTTCTACAATCTCAACATCTTTTTGACATCATGGTGTTGTCTTACTTGAAATAGTATCTTTGTTCTCCCAATTTTTTTCAAGGTAAGGACTGCCTCAGAACAAGACTGCCATTAAGACCATGGAATTATTTTTTTTAACGAACTTCATTTACAATCTTGGCATTTTTTTAAAAAAAAAATGATTAGCTTTACAAGTGTTTTATTTTTGATTGTTGGCCTGTTTCTTCTGTAGTTTATTTTTTTTTTTCCTCCATTGCCCTGAGCTCTTTTGGAAGCAGCAAAGATGTTGTAAAAGCAAACAGATCAGGAAACAAACTGTCATCCTAGTGCCACAAAATGAATGGGATGAGAAACTAAAAGAAAAACGGCAACTGATGCTCTGCCTCTTCTCTGTGTGAGATTTTGTGTGGTGGTTCAAAAAGAAAATGGTTGAAGCGTCAATCATTTCACTACGGGCAACCACATAGGCATCTTTGACATCCATTTATTTATTTTTTTAAATTTATTTGTTTGTTTTGTCAAGTTAGTATTGGTGGTATACAAAGATATAATAATGTTTATATACAAAGATATAATAATGTTTATATACATTAGGACAGGGGATGGAAGACACTCTGGTGTACTTATGCACGCCCCTTACTGACCTCTTAAGAATTGGGAGAGATCAACCAGTCTAAGGGTAAAGTTTTAGGGGTTAGGTGATGACGCTACAGAGTCAGGGAGTGAGTTCTATGCATCAACTACTCGGTTACTAAAGGCATTGGACCAGAATACATCCGGAACCACCTTCTACCGCACCAATCCCAGCAGCCGATAAGGTCCCACAGAGTTGGCCTTCTCCAGGTCCCGTCGACCAAACAATGTCATTTGGCGGGCCCCAGGGGAAGAGCCTTCTCTGTGGTGGCCCCGGCCCTCTGGAATCAACTCCCTCCAGAGATTAGAACAGCCCCCACCCTCCTTGTCTTTCGCAAATTACTCAAGGCCCACCTTTATCGCCAGGCATGGGGGAACTGAGACATCCTCCCCCAGGGTTTTATATTTTATGTTTGGTATGTATGTGTTGTATGGTTTTAAATTGTTGGGGTTTTAGATTAGATTTGTCTCACTGTTATATTGTTTTTGTATTACTGTTGTGAGCTGCCCCGAGTCTTTGGAGAGGGGCGGCATACAAATCTAATAAATGATGATGATGATGATGATGATGTCGTATTTCCTGCAGTCGAGTTTGAAGTGGTTTACTTTAAGTTTGTATCTGTTGTGTGCTTGTGTGTTGCTGTGGTTGAAGCTGAAGTAGCCATTGACAGGAAGGACATTGTAGCAGATGATTTTAGGGGCTAGGTTTAGATCGTGTTTCAGTCGACGTAGTTCTAAGCTTTCTAAACCTAGGATTGTAAGTCTAGTTGCGTAGGATATTTCGTTGTGAGTGGAGGAGTGGAGGGCTCATCTAGTAAAGTATCTCTGGACATTTTCTAGAGTGTTTATGTCCAAAATGTGGTGTGGGTTATAGACAGTTGATCTGTATTTAAGGATTGGTATGGCAAAAGTTTTGTATGCTCTGGTTAGTAATGTGAGATTACCAGAACAGAAGCTATGTAGGATTAGGTTAACCCTCTTTTACCATGCCCTGAAGACACCCCAAGAGGAACAGAACCCACTTCAGAATAACAAGACACCAATTGGCAAGCCTCACACTGTGTTGTGCAAGGTGATAGGCCAGTGTGGTCCCACCACTTCAGACAAATGGTTATCCAACATCTCTCACTTATCATATATATTTTCTTTCTTTCATATATCCTCTCCTCTAAGTTCACTTTACCCTTATATTATTATTATTATTATTATTATTATTATTATTATTATTATTATTATTATTATTATTTTAATTGGATTTGTATGCCGCCCCTCTCCGCAGACTCAGGGCGGCTAACAACAGTAACAAAACATATAATCCAATACTAAAAAACAGTTAAAACCCATTATATAAAAACCAATCATACATACAGACATACCATGCATAAAATTGTAAAGGCCTAGGGGGAAAGGGTATCTCAATTCCCCCATGCCTGGCGGCAGAGGTGGGTTTTAAGCAGCTTACGAAAGGCAAGGAGAGTGGGGGCAATTCTAATCTCTGGGGGGAGTTGGTTCCAGAGGGCCAGGGCCGCCACAGAGAAGGCTCTTCCCTTGGGTCTCGCCAAATTACATTGTTTGGTAGACGGGACCTGGAGAAGACTACATGTCTATTTTCATTCCTATGTATTTGTGTATTGGACAAATGAATCAATCAATTAAAAAAATATTTTTAAAAACTTCCAGTGTTGGAGCATTCACAACTTCTGGAGGCTGATTAATTGTTCTAACCGTCAGGAAATTTCTCCTTAGTTCTAATATTGCTTCTCTCCTTGTTTAGTTTCCACCCGTTGCTTCTTGTTCTACCCTCAGGTGCTTTGGAGAATAGCTTGACTCCTTCTTCTTTGTGGCAACCCTTGAGATATTGGAACACTGTTATCATATCTCCCTTGGTCCTTCTTTAATAACAAGGGACCAATATTCATTGTGACAAAATAGGTTTCAAAGCAAGGCACCGAATGAATGTTTTTAAGCACCCAAGAGAATGACAGGAGGAAAAACGGAAATTCCTTCTCGGAGGAAAACTGGAGGCAGCATTAGTTTTGTGATATAAACATTTTGACACTTTGTTACCAGATTTTTATTTTATTTCTTTTCCATTTTCAGGCCACCCACTCTTGAATGTTTTTTTTAACTGCTTAAAATAGATATGACTTTGATTGAACCAGCCATGTGCTGCAGAACTGCGAGTAAAAGTTGTGTATACCTCGACAAGGAAGATACTATGCTATTTGTGAATAGAAGTATCTCCCAGGATCACAGAACAAAAGTCCCCAGAATGATAACATGTTAATTTCTTGATTATTGCAACGCGCTCTACATGCGGCTACCCTTGAAGAGTGTTCAGAGACTGCAGATAATCCAGAAGGCTGCTCGGTACACACATATAACACCAAAACTCCGCAAGTTGCACCGGCTACCAATTGGTCTCCAGGCACAATTCAAGGTGTTGGTTTTTAAAGTGGTACCTTGACATACGAGTTTAATTCGTTCCAGACCCGAGCTCGTAAGTCGATCAACTGGCATCTCGAACGAATGCCTTTAGACTTTGTTTTTCGCACCGAGATAACCAGAAGCAAGGAGATTCTTACACCACCTAGTGGAAGCTCAGCTCGTATCCCAAATTTGAGCTCTGGTGTCGAACAGAAATTTCGCTCACGTCGCGGCTCGTAACTTGGAATACTCGCATGTGGAGCAGCTCGTATCTAGAGGTACTACTGTACCTACAAAGCCCTACATAGCTTAGGGTAAGATTATTTATGGAACCGTCTCCTGCCGTATTCCATCATTATGCTGATTTTTTGTAAGGGCGTATATTGAGACAAAAGTTAATCGTGTTATGGCCACTGTTGGAAAGGGGCTCTTTTATTTGTAGTCCATAAATTGTGTTTGAACTGTTGCAAAAAATGAGATCAAGGCAGTTGCTGAATCTAGTGTTATTAGTTACTAGTTGATCCAGTCCTAGATTAGTAACAGCATTGTGCCGGGTTGCATGCATTGGACCATTTGTACACTCGTTGAGTGTAATTATGACCTATAAAGCCCTTCATGGCACCGGACCAGATTATCTCAGGGACCGCCTTCTGATGCACAAATCCCAGTGACCGGTTAGGTCCCACAGAGTGGGTCTTCTCCGGGTCCCGTCAACTAAACAATGCTGCTTGGCGGGACCCAGGGGAAGAGCCTTCTCTGTGGCGGCCCCGGCCCTCTGGAACCAACTCCCCCCAGAGATTAGAATTGCCCCCACCCTCCTTGCCTTTTGTAAGCTCCTTAAAACCCACCTCTGCCGCCAGGCATGGGGGAATTGAGATGCTCTTTCCCCCTGGGCCTTTACAATTTCATGTGTGGTATGTCTGTATGTATGTTTGTTTGTTCTTTATATTAATGGGTTTTTTAATCATTTTTAGTAGTTATTGGATTATTATTGTACATTGTTTTATTACTGTTGTTAGCCGCTCCGAGTCTCCGGAGAGGGGCGGCATACAAATCCAATAAATAAATAAAATAAAATAAATAAATTAAAAATATGTGAGTGTAATTAAAAACATGTGAGTAAAAAACATAATGTGAGTGCAATTAAAAATTAACACTTAGAACCAGTCTGACATTGAATCTGGGAGGGATAATTCTAGAGCGACATGATGCAGAGCTGTGACAAAATTCCTTCTATCGAGCCATTGTTCAATGCAGAGGAATATGTCAAAATCTCTTTAGGCTGCCCTCCAGTGAAAGCCCAGGAAAGAAACCTCAAGTGCATCTCCGCACACACTGCCTATGAATCAAAGAGCACATAAGGAAATATTAATCACCCTGCTTACCATGGAAATGCATTCAAATTCCTTCCCCAGAGTGTGATGAACCATTCTCAAAAGAGGACACTTGTATCTTAGATCATGCCCCCAGAGATCAGAGTGACCACTTCTGTGGCTGCTTCTGAAATAATTGTTGCCACCGACCTCCCGTTCTGCATTTTAAAGCAACTTATTCTTACACACAGTGTGTAGCCATCTAGGTGAAGTTGGATGAAGGCCAGCTGGGAATGTTGATCAAAGAGAAATGTTATATGAGGATGGTATCATATCAAGGAATTTGGCCAAAAGATAAGAAAAGAATCTTACATTTTGAAAGTTGGAGAGCTATCGTGGGGCTTCCTAGATTTGCCCACATTTCTACAACACTCCGTGGCCTGCACTGGCTGCCGATCGGTTTCCAGTCACAATTCAAAGTGTTGGTAATGACCTTTAAAGCCCTTCATGGCATTGGACCATTGCACGAATCCCAGCGGCCGATAAGGTCCCACAGAGTTGGCCTTCTCCAAGTCCCATCGACCAAACAATGTCATTTGGCGGGCCCCAGGGGAAGAGCCTTCTCTGTGGTGGCCCCAGCCCTATGGAATCAACTCCCCCCGGAGATTAGAATGGCCCCCACCCTCCTTGTCTTTCGCAAGTTACTCAAGACCCACCTATATCGCCAGGCATGGGGGAATTAAGACATCTCCCCCAGGGTTTCTTATATTTTATGTTTGGTATGTATGTGTCGTATGGTTTTTAAATTGTTGGGGGTTTTTAATGTAATTTTATTATTAGATTTGTTCCATTGTTATACTGTTTTTATTATTGTTGTGAGCTGACCCGAGTCTTCGGAGAGGGGCGGCATACAAATCTAATAAATTATTATTATTATTATTATTATTAGTAGTAGTAGTAGTAGTAGTAGTAGTAGTAGTAGTACCAACTTACAATATCTTATGTTCATGCCTTTGTATAAGTGCCAGCATTACATATGAGGGTCGCCCAGAAAGCAATGCACCACATTTTTTTCTCAGCCTACAGTAATGGTACGAATGCGAAACTTTAGCTATACATTATTTGAATTGTCAGGAGTACATGTGTAAATTATGTGTTTCTTCAGACAGATAGTGTAGCTGCAGCAGTGTTTCGAAATGGCATCTGCAAGTGATGTACGTTATGAGCAGGATGTTGTCATTGAATTTCTCACTGCGGAGAAAGAAACTGTTGGGAACATTCACAAATGTTTGTGTATAGTTTATGGAGAAGCTGCAGTCAACAGAAGTATGGTTAGTCGTGGCAAAACTTTTGAGGATGACAAAGAGGTGATTCGCACAGTGCAGAAATGGCTTTCTGACCTGAACAAGGAGTGGTACCAACACGTCCTTGTGTCTCGGTGGAGGAAGGCCATAGAATGGGACGGAGATTATGTGGAAAAATAGGAGTGTAGAAGAAACATCATTTTTTCTTGTGTGTAAGTTTCATTGTGTTCAATAAATAATTGTTGAAGAAAAAAAATGTGGTGCATTACTTTCTGGGCGGCCCTCGTATTTATGCGTGGAAAACAGAGTTCTCCTATGTTTACAGAGTTTTAAAGAATTTAAGTTTTTTGGCACATTGTTATGCAAGTTTTGCCCATTCCTTTTTTGAAAAGTGTCTGCTGCCTTTCAGAACTGGATTTTCCAAGGGTGTCTTACAAGACACCGAAGTCATACATTAAAGATGCAAGATAATTAAAATACTTAATTAAAATATAATAGCATGATAATTAAATACATGATAATATAAGCACCCAAACAATAAAAGCATCAATCAGAATAGTTTAAACATTTCTAAGCAGCATAAATGTTTAAAATTAACATATTAATTAGATGCAATGCCATAGAGACTCATAACATCTTTGGTGAGAGAAAGACAAAGGCTAGAATCAGATATACCTTATTGAGAGGAGGGCTTTCTATAGTTGGGGAGGGGAGCTATCAGTGAATAGCCTCCTGGGAAACTGGCATTTGATTAAGGAAAAACCTTCAGAACAGTCATCCAAAGATTATCTTAACATCACGAGTAGAAATATATAGGACAGTGATGGTGAATCTAGAATAGAATAGAATAGAATAGAATAGAATTCTTTATCGGCCAAGTGTGATTGCACACACAAGGAATTTGTCTTGGTGCACATACTCTCAGTGTACATAAAAGAAAAAGATACATTTTTCAAGAATCATGTGGTATAACAATGATTAGTTTAGTTTAGTTTAGTTTATTAGATTTGTATGCCGCCCCTCTCCGAAGACTCTGGGTGGCTCACAGCATAGCAGTAATACAATACATTACAAATCTAATCATAAAAAATTAAATCTTGATCAATCCAGCACGATTTCTTCTCAAATGTAAATACATATTGATATAAATACTACATTAACGAAACCGCGGCTTCCATATGCCGCCCAAATAAACAATCTAGACCTTTTAGAACTATTACAGTTCAATGGTGGGGAGGGTTTGGGAGGAAGATCCAAAGATCCAAAAGATAACGAACTATAGAGAGGTATTATGTTAACCACAATAAGTTATGATATGTAAATAATTGAATGGAGTAATCATGGCATAACGGCAAGTATGTCAGGTTATCACAATGTTGTTAATCGATGTATCTTTCTCCCTTTGTACATAATCTCTTTTGTAAATCAATAAAAATTATTTTTCAAAAAAAAATTAAATCCATTTAAAAAGACATTAATAACATAATAAAACCCCTAACTAAGCAGTCACACACATTCAACCTAATTTATCATGCAGTAAGGCCAAAAATATAATAAAAAGAGGGAAAGATGGTAATTATCCCCACGCCTGGCGACAAAAGTGGGTCTTCAGCATTTTACGGAAGGCGAGGAGGGTGGGGGCTATTCGAATCTCTGGAGGGAGTTGATTCCAGAGGGCCGGGGCCGCCACAGAGAAGGCTCTTCCCCTGGGTCCCGCCAGATGACATTGTATGTTCTTTTTATATGTTGTAAGTGCCCCAAGCAAGCAAGCAAGCAAATAAGCAAACAAATAAATGGTCTCAGTTTTTGGATGATGGCAGCACATCCTCTGGTTACTCTGTGATGTGGTTGGAAGGGCTATCATTGGATTTTTTGGGAACATATATTGGACCTTTGGAGAAGGGAGGAACGATGATGGGAACCATCAACCTTAAATCCAATTAAAATAAAACCCACTTATCTAATCTGAAATCCCCATTATATTAAAAATCAATCATTCCCACTCAAAAACAAAATACATATCATTCGTCAGCCAGGAGACTAGAGTCTAATGGCCCCAAGCCTGGTGACATTGGTGAGTCTTTAGTCTCTTATGGAAGGTGAGGAGGGGGGGGCAATACAAATCTCCAGGGGGAGCTAATTACAGAGGCTAGGGCCCCCCACAGAGAAGGCTCTTCCCCAAGGTCCTGCCAAGCAACAATGTCTAATTGATGGGACCTGGAGAAGGCCAACTCTGTGGGATCTAACCAGTCACTGGGACTCATGCGGCAAAAGGCGGTCCCGCGAGTAATCTGGTCCGATGCCATATAGGGCATTATAGGTCATAACCAATACTTTGAATTGTGTCCGGAAACCAATCAGCAGCCAATGCAGTCCGCGGAGTGCTGGAGAAACATGGGCATACTTGGCAAGGCCCATGACCAACTGCATTTTTGCACGATTTGTAGTTTCCAAACACTCTTCAAAGGACCCCAAATTTAAAATATGTCCTTTTTTCTCCAATCAAATAGAGGAAGGATATTCATATCTACAAAATATTTTCTATGAACAATCCGACTGAAAACCCCAAAACTGGTACAGTGGTACCTCTACTTACGAACTTAATTCGTTCCGTGACCAGGTTCTTAAGTAGAAAAGTTTGTAAGAAGAAGCCATTTTTCCCCATAGGAATCAATGTAAAAGAAAATAATGTGTGCGATTGGGGAAACCACGGGGAGGGTGGAGGTCCTGTTTCCTCCCAGGAGATTCCTAGAGAGATCCCATGGAGGCTTCTCCCTGCCTTTTCCGGTTACAGTTTCGGAGGCTCGGGTTTGTAAGTGGAAAATGCTTAAACACCCTGTTCTTATCTAGAAAAGTTTGTAAGTAGAGGCATTCTTAGGTAGAGGTACCACTGTACTTGGATAGCTTGCAGACATGCCCCAGCTCTCTACTGGAACTCACTGATCATCTGTTTTGAAGGCCTTCATTGAATAGCTCCCAAAGCAGAGAATGCTGTGTGTATTGAAGACAATAAGAACATTGATAGCCAAGCACCTTTCTTTATCAATATCATGTTTAAGTCATCTTGGCGGTTAAATGCTTGTTCTTTGTTGGCATTTCTTCTGATCCTAAGCCTGTAATGCCATTTTCATCACTGCAGTGTGAAAAGCACTGATAAACATGTCTGTGGTGTGCAAACTTAATCAAGGATGCTAATTTGCTATAAATGCTTTTAAACACTCTCTGTTGGTAATAACACGAATTGGCAACAGGAAGATTCATAAGTCAGTCTTTCTTGCCTTCTGTTTCTTCATCTTCTTGTACCCTATTTACTGGCCTCTTTAAAAGAGGAAATTGTGAACATCAAAATTATTCTCAACTGTCTTAGTAACAGTTTTAATTAGACAATAATTCCCTCCCCGTGGCATTTTTTAATACCCAGAGTGAATGAAGTTAGCTTGCAATTGAGTATTTATGCCATGTTGATTCATGCCGTCTTGGTACTAATGAAAGCAACATTTTTAGTTATATTTCACAGAAGTGTACTTTTTCTTCCGGACTATTAACATTATCACTGGGGCTGCTAAAACCTGAAGAAAGTTGAAAGTTGAAGTTTGCAACTTTTAGCTCTTAACTACAACCTGGATTGACCCATATCCTGGTTTATCTCACGCTACTAACCAGAGCATACAAAACTTGTGCCAGACCAATCCTTGAATATAGCTCCTTTGTCTGGAATCCAGAGTTACTTTACTAGAAGGGCCCTCCACTCACAACAGAATACCCTACGCAACTAGACTTACAATCCTAAGTTTAGAAAGCTTAGAACTATGTTGCCTTAAACACGACCTAAGCATAGCCCATAAAATCATCTTCTACAATGTCCTTCCTGTCAACTACTTCAGCTTCAACCACATGAGCACACAACAGATACAAACTTAAAGAAAACCAATCTAAACTTGATTGCAAGAAATGCGACTTTAGTAACTGAGTAGTTGATGCATGGAACTCACTACCAGACTCTGTAGTATCATCACCTAACCCCCAAAACTTTACCCTTAGACTATCCACTGTTGACCTCTCCCGATTCCTAAGAGGTCAGTAAGGAGCCTGCATAAGTGCACCAGAGCGCCTTCTGTCCCCTGTCCTAATTTTTCTCTTTTACTAGTATCATGTATATAAATATTATTATATCTTTGTATACCACCAATACGTACTTGACAAAACAAACAAATAAAATATTTTCTGATTTGCATCATGACATCTAAGTGAAACACACACACCCCCGCCACTCTGTATACTTTGTCTGTCTGTTGCTTCATAGCCCACTCCCTGATAGTTGAAAAGGACCATTATCAATGGAGAGAAAAGTAACTCAGAACCCTTTATTCCTCTGCAATATATTGGAATATTGGAAGTTTTACAGATTGGTACAGTATAGCATTTATAGCAATAGTATTTAGACTTATACACCACTTCATAGTGCTTTTACAGCCCTGTCTAAGAGATTTACAGAATCAGCATATCGCTCCCAACAATCTGGGTCCTCATTTTACCCACCGTAGAAGGATGGAAGGCTGAGTCAACCTTGAGTCGGTGGTGGGATTTGAACTGCCGAACTACAGCTAGCAGTTAGCTGAAGTAGCCTTGCAGTGCTGCGCTCTAATCACTGTGCCACCCCGGCTCTTGTAAGTATGGCTCTTTCCATGTTCAAAATATTAGTATTTATTTTATTAGGTCAATAAGGTGGGTGAGCATTTTCTATGGACCATGGAAGAGCCTTTTCTGTGGTAGTCCCGGCCCTCTGGAACCAACTCCCCCCAGAGATTAGAATTGCCCCCACCCTCCTTGCCTTTCATAAGCTTCTTAAAACCCACCTCTGCCGCCAGGCATCGGGGAACTGAGATACTCTTTCCCCCTAGGCCTTTACAATTTTATGCATGGTATGTCTGTATGTATGTTTGGTTTTATAATAAGGGTTTTTAA
The DNA here is from genome assembly GCF_031021105.1 of Erythrolamprus reginae. NCBI lineage: Eukaryota > Metazoa > Chordata > Lepidosauria > Squamata > Dipsadidae > Erythrolamprus > Erythrolamprus reginae. Next base: position 15,309,900 of record NC_091958.1, on the reverse strand, counting down.
CTGTTTTAATATTGGATTGTTTATATGCTGTTTTTATTACTGTTGTTAGCCGCCCCGAGTCTACGGAGAGGGGCGGCATACAAATCCAATAAATGAATGAATGAATGAATGAATGAATAAATAAATAAATAAATAAATTTGAGAAACAGTTTGCCATTGGGGGGAAAAACTGAGGTGGAAAGGATGTGAACATGTTTGATTTTAAATGCAATGCCAGTTAAGATCTAAAGCTTCCTAAGAAGACATTCGCACTGTCATCTGCCACGCACTAAAAAAATTAGTTTATGGAAAGCGAAGCGATGTGCATGGTTGTGTGTGAAACTAACCTCGCCTACATTTGAAAGCGCTCTAGCCTAAATGAATATTCACTTTTGTCCATAATATGAGAGAATCATTCATGAAAATGCCTTGAGTCAAATGTTGATTTTTTTTCTCTTCTTTGGAAAAAAAATGATTCTGTCTAGCAACCCTATTCTTCTCTCTCATTTGTGCAAGAAACTGTACCTGCTCTCTTTTCATTTGGTCTTACAACATCAACACAAAGCAACACATTTCACAAAGGTGAAAAAATTCCCTTGCTCTCCTGGACCATGGCTGAAAACTGATATTCCAAACCATTTCTACTGGAAACTATATTTTTGGCTGGCATGTACAGATCAGTTCTGGCATGTACAGATTTATCCTTATTTCCAGTATGAATATCCTGCCTAAAGACAATAACAGTAGCATTTAGTCTTATATGCTGCCCCATAGCATTTTACAGCATCTCTGGACAGTTTACAATGTAGGCATTGTTTACGTATTGCTCTCTACATGGGGCTGCCTTTGAAGAGTGTTCAGAGACTACAAATTGTGCAAAACTAGTATTGGATTGTCGCATGTTGTTTTTACCACTGTTGTTAGCCACCCCGAGTCTACAGAGAGGGGCAGCATACAAATCCAATCAATCAATAAATAAATAAATAAATCAATCAATCAATCAATCAATCAATAAAATTGTTAATTAAATAGTATGTTTTTACCGATAAATGCTTTAATCATTTTAATCATTATCTAGAACTGAACTTTTATAGCAATTAAAGAAAATTGAGCTACTTGCCGAATCTGTTATCATGGGTGGGTTCAGTACAAAACCTTAAAATGTTACTGTGCTCCTCAACAAATAATGCTGTCTATCATTTGTCCCTTTTTGTGGCTATTCAAATAATGTGACTTAATCAACCGGAAAAAGAATTCAAGCACCTATTTGAAAACTTATCTTGATCGGTAAGCCACTCCCACCCAGTCACATGACCTTTCAGCCACTCCCACCTGGTCACATGGCCTGCAAGCCACTCCTACCCAGTCACATGACCATCAAGCCACACCCACAAAATAAGCCACACCCACAGCGTGCCAGTAAAATTTTTAGCAGCCCATCACTGTATATAGGACAGTTTTGTTTGGTTCTCTTCTGTTTATTTGGTTCTGTTCTGTTCTGTTTTTGGAATGAAGATCTCTAGGTTCAGGTTGACAACCCATAATCTATTTGAAGAGTGCATTGGTTGCCGATCAGTTTCCGGTCACAATTCAAAGTGTTGATTATGACCTATAAGGCCTACATGGCACTGGGCCAGATTATCTCAGGGACCGCCTTCTGCCACACGAATCCCAGTGACCAGTTAGGTCCCACAGTGTGAGCCTTCTCCGGGTCCCGTCAACTAAACAATGTCGGTTGGCGGGGCCCAGGGGAAGAGCCCAGGGGCCCAGGGGAAGAGCCTTCTCTGTGGTGGCCCCTGCCCTCTGGAAACAACTCCCCCCAGAGATTAGAATAGCCCCCACCCTCCTTGCCTTTCGTAAGCTCCTCAAGACCCACCTCTGCCGTCAGGCATGGGGGAACTGAGATAATCTTTTCCCCTAGGCTTCTACAATTTATGCATGGTATGTTTGTATGTATGATTGGTTTTATAACAAGGGTTTTTAGCTGTTTTAGTATTGGATTTTTACATTCTGTTTTTGTCACTGTTGTTAGCCGGCCCGAGTCCATGGAGAGGGGCAGCATACAAATCCAATTAATAATAATAATAATAATAATAATAATAATAATAATAATAATAATACCCCATGTCTAGTTGAAGACTGAGCAATGCTTAAATAGTTAACTATCTAGCAGGGCTACTAATTAATTTAATTAAACTCTTGCATTGTATGGCCATATCTACTTCATTACTCTTTCAATTATTTGCTAAGCCCATGCCCTAAACCAGAGGTCCCCAACCGCCGGTCCGCGGACCGGGACCGGGCCGTTGGAGCTTTTCAGCCGGTCCGCGGCGCCAGGGCCCCCTCGGCCTTTCCGCATCACCAGCGGCGCTCCCCCCGCCAGCCAGCCAAGCCCCGCGCCCGCCGGAACCGGCTCCTCGCTCTCCCCCCGCCGCCCGCCGCGTTTGCAGGAGGTGGGGAGGGTTGGGCGGCCCGCCAAGGCCAGGAGGGACGCCGCTGCCCCCCCCCCCCTCCTTCCCTCTCTCCGCCCGCCGCTGCGCCTCCTTGACAACGAGAGGAAATGCCGGCAAAGGCTTTCCTCAGCGGAGGCCGGCGAAGGTGATATTGAATGTCGGGGGAGAACGGGTATTTGCACGCGCTCCCTATCTCCCTGCTAGCCCACTCGGAATATTCAAAATAAGAAAAACCTTTGCCGGCGAAGGCTTTTCTTATTTTGAATATTCCGAGTGGGCTAGCAGGGGGATAGGGAGCGCTTGCAGCCGCCCGTTCTCCCCCGACATTCAATATCACCTTCGCCGGCCCCGCCTCTCCTCCAAACCCCCTTGCTGAGAGCCCGGGGCGAAAGTGCTCTCGCAAAGGTGAGGCGGGCAGGGCGTGCGCGCGTCATCGCTGAGAAGAATGGAGAGAGAACGAGAGTGAGTGAGAGCAACAGACAGCAAGATAGAGAGAAAGTGAGAAAGAGAGAGTGAGAAAGGGGGGGGAGAGAAAGAGATAGCAAGAGAGAGAACAAGAGAGAGAAAGAGCGTGAGAAAGAAAACAAGAGAGAGAGAGAGAAAGCAAAAGAGACAGAAAGAAAACAAGAGAGAGAAAGTGAGAAGAAGAGAGAGAAAGAGGGGGAGAGAGAGAGAAAGAGAGAGGGGGGAGAGAGAGAAAGAGAGGGAGAGGGAGAAAGAGAGAGGGAGAGGGGGGAGAGATAGCAAGAGAGGGAGAGAGGGAAAGGGGGAGAGAGGGGGAGAGAAAGAGAGAGGGAGAGAGAGAGGAGATAAAGGAAGAGGAGAGAGAGAAAGGAAGAGAAAGAAAGAAAGAGGGATAGAAAGAGAGAGAGAGTGAGAGATGCTCAGTGAGCCTTTCTTTGAAGTTGCCTTTCTTTCTTTCTCTTTCTTGCTTTCTTTCTTGCTCTTTTTCTTTCTCTCTTTTACCTTCCCTTCCTCTATTTCTTCTTTTCTTTCTCCTTCCTACCTTCTTCCCTTACTCTCCCCTTTCATAAGTTTCCTTGCTTCCTTCCTCTGTTCCTGTCCCTTCCCCCTTTCTTTCTTTCTTTGTTTGTTTCTTTCTTTCCTTCCTTTCCTCCCTCCATTTCTTGCTTTCCTTTTCCTTCCTCCCTTCCTTCCTCCCTCATTCCCTTCTTTCACTCCTTCCTCTCTTACTCTCCCCTTTCACACCTTTCCTTGCTTCCTTTGCACCCTTCTTTTGTTCCTGTCCCTTCCCTCTTTCCTTCCTTCCTTCCCACCCTCCGTCCATTCATTCACCCATTCCTCTCTTGATCGCCCCTTTTACGGCGCCGCTGACAGCTAGCTCTCCCCCCCCCCCCCCCCTCTCACCGGGCCATGGAAAACTGGTCTAGCTTAAAGCCGGTCCCTGGTGCAAAAAAGGTTGGGGACCTCTGCCCTAAACTAAAACATGCAAGGTTTTTTAGGGCTTAAGTCAACCTCCTTGTGTGACATAGTATATTTTTGCTGCTGCTGCTGCATACACATTTTACACAAGACAACATTTCTTCTCCATTACACAGCAGTACATATTAGGAATCTACTGCTGTGGAGGAAATAGGTCATTCAGATGAACTCTATGTAGGAAGCAACTTTTCTTAGCCACAGGCCTACATTACTCAGAAAAGCTCCTCGGGGGATAATGAAATAAGTTTGCCTGAAATACCTGCTGTTTGTCTGCCCTGCTTAAAAACCTCCTTGAAGAAAACTGGCAGCCATCTCTGAGAAAAAAAAAACATCTGCAAAGATTCTTTGGATCGGCAGAGAGACATTTGCAAATAAATGCATTCATGTGTCTTGAAGCATCCTTAATAGTCAGGGAAGATGCCTGAAAGCCGGTACCATTTTAACTTTTCCTAAATCCGCCTTTCCCAATCTGGGTATTTCCCAGATGTTTGGACTTCAATTCTCCAAATATTCAGCAATGGTATCCAGACTGGGGTATTCTGGGAGTTGAAGTTCAGTTGTCTACAAGGCATCCAGTTTAGGTAAGGCTGTGCTAGACACAGGAAAAGTTTTTTCCCCGAGCGCCATCACTCTGCTAAACAAATAATTTGCTCAACACTGTCAAACTATTTACTAAGTCTGTACTACCGTACTATTACTACTAGTTTTTTCTCATCATTCCTATAGCCCATTTCCTCCCACTTAGGACTGTATGACTGTAACTTGTTGCTTGTATCCTTAAGATTTTTATTCATATTGATTGTTTCTTCATTGCTTAGTTGACCCCTATGACAATCATTAAGTGTTGTACCACATGATTCTTGACAAATGTATATTGTCTTTTATGTACATGAGAGCATATGCACCAAAGACAAATTCCTTGTGTGTCCAATCATACTTGGCCAATAAAATAATTCCATTCTGTTCTGTTCACAACATTCTTTATGCTTAACAGCACCTTGAGCTTTTGTAAATTGATCTGGAATATTGTTTTCATTTGTACAATATTCTAATTTAATCATTTTACTTTGTTCACACTGTCCAACATTTAGATACCTTATGTCAATTTGTTTTGATCTTCAGCACCACCTGCCAAACCAGCAGCAATGACCAGTGGTCCATGCCCCCAAATGTTCCTTCAGTCACCGTGGATTGTAAAAAGCCCTCTGCACATGCACAAAGACTTCCATGCATTCACAAAGGGTCATTTCCAGGAAGGGACATGAACAAAATGTGCATTTCCATTGTGATGCGAACCGGTGGGGAAGGTAAGTAGAACCCAACACACACACACACACATCCTAGACTACTGCTCATCTGTCTGGAACCCATACCACATCTCAGACATCAACACCCTTGAAAATGTCCAAAGATATTTCACCAGAAGAGCCCTTCACTCCTCCACTCGAAACAGAATATCCTACAAAAATAGACTAACAATCCTGGGCCTAGAAAGCCTAGAACTACGGCACCTAAAACATGATCTGAGTATTGCCCACAAGATCATATGCTGCAATGTCCTACCGGTCAATGACTACTTCAGCTTCAACTGCAATAACACAAGAGCACGCAACAGATTCAAACTTAATACGAACCGCTCCAAACTTGACTGTAAAAAATATGATTTCAACAATCGAGTTATCGAAGCGTGGAACTCATTACCGGACTCAATTGTGTCAACCCTTAACCCCCAACATTTCTCCCTTAGACTCTCCACGATTGACCTCTCCAGGTTCCTAAGAGGCCAGGCGTACATAAGTGCACTGGAATGCCTTTCGTCCCCTGTCCAATTGTCTTTCCTTTCTTTCACCTATCTTATATATTCTCTCCCTTTCATATATCCTCTCCTCTAAGTTCACTTTCACCCTCATTTATATTACCACATGTCTATTTTTCTTCCTATGTATTTGTGTATTAGATAAATGAATAAATAAAAAAATAAAAATAAACAGGTTCTGCAGTGCTATCTGCTCCCATATAGAATATCTCTGAATCACCTTATACATTCAGCTGCACTGCCTTTTTTTAGTCTTTAAACATAACAATGGTATAATGCATTACCTTGACCTTTTCAGCATATCATTCAATGATTGGGCAGCCCTTCTTCTATTCCTTATGTTAATCCCAGGATCCCACGGGAAATGTGCAAAATGGCAAAGATATTTCAAAAGTGTAAGATAAAAATGCCACAATAATTCATAACTTAAAATTAGCGAAGGGTTTTTATTTTATTTTTAAAAAAATGGTTCCTATTTAAAAATAAGAACCTTGGAAAAGACAAGTGTTTTGTAGCACAATAATTCTGCGATGTAATGGGGGTGAGGTGGATTCCTTCATGTTTTAAGCATGGAAGAGTCTGCTTTCCATTGTCTGCTAAGAAGTGCTAGAGGTACCTGCATATTATAAAACCAAACCATTGATCAAAGTCTGCACAAAAGCCTCGAGTAAACGCACTGGATGATGCTACAGAAACATAAACAGATAAATTGTGCCTTTATTGCAAAAGAAACATTTAGAGGGTGTCAGTTTAAGAATAATGCATAATATGCCAGGTGTTAAAAAATATACTTCAGTGTTCTCCAGGGAAATGTTGTGTAAGAAAGCAAAAAGTGTCAGCTACTTGTGTTCCATGATTAATGAAAAAATAATGGATGGATGGAGGAAGGAAGGAAGGAAGGAAGGAAGGAAGGAAGGAAGGAAGGAAATTCATATTTTGCTCATCTCATGCTTGGTGCCCAAGACAAATTCTTTGTGTGTCCAATCACACTTGGCCAATAAAATTCTATTCCATTCCATTCCATTCCATCCTATCCTATCCTATCTGGGATAGCAAATCTGGGGAACTTATTTCTTTGGATAGAAAAATAAATTTCTATGAATATTAAATTGGTCCCTTTTTTGGTCCTGTGTAATTTATTTGCAACATGCTTGTTACCTGCCAATTCTTTTACCAAATCATGATGTGCTAGGACTGTTTCTCCTAGCTACGATGTTAGAGATCAGCTAGTGATTTAAAAACTTGATCTGAACTGATTGAATCATCAATTTAAAAACCAAGCCTTTTATGAAATGCAGACAAATAAGATGATCTCAGAAGCCTATTGTTTAATGCAGTAAAATGTTTGCTTGAAAATGATATAACTTTAAATTTGAGGCAACAGTCCTGGGTAACTCAGTATAAGGAGCTGCTGAAGGATTGGGGTGTAGCTTTGGAAACTTCCAAATGGGATTACCCAATTCTGTTTTTAATATGTATAGTCAAAGCTAGAGTCTTCCCAGTAGTACAATATGGCTGCCAGAGAACCCTAAGGAAAGCTGAGTGGCAAAGAATTGATGCTTTCTAATTGTGGTGTTGAACAAGACTCTTGAGAGTCCCTTGGACTGCAATGAGATCAGATCAGTCAACCCTAAAGGAAGTCTACCTTGATTATTCTTCAGATCCTGAAGCTGAAAGTCAAATACAGTGATACCTTGTCTTACAAACTTAATTGGTTACGGGACGAGGTTCTTAAGGTGAAAGGTTTGTAAGACAAAACAATGTTTCCCATAGGAATCAATGGAAAAGCGATTAATGCGTGCAAGCCCAAAATTCACCCCTTTTCCCAGCCAAAGCACCCGATTTTGCGCTGCTAGGATTCCCCTGATGTTCCCCTCCATAGGAAACCTCACCTCCGGACCTCTGTGTTTTTGCGATGCTGCGATTTCACTGAGGCTCCCCTCGCTGGGAAACCCCACCTCCAGGCCTCCGTTGCCAGCAAAGCACCCGTTTTTCCCTGCTGGGATTCCCCTGCTGGGATTCCCCTGCAGCATCACAAAAACACGGAAGTCCGGAGGTGGGGTTTCCCATGGAGGGGAGCCTCAGGAGAATCCCAGCAGAGCAAAAACAAGTGCTTCTCTGGCAATGGAAATCCGGAGGTGGGGCATCCCAAGGGCGGTGGCGGATTTGTAAGGTAAAAATAGTTTGTAAGAAGAGGCAAAAAAATCTTAAACCCCGGGTTTGTATCTCGAAAAGTTTATGACGAGGCGTTTGTAAGACGAGGTATCACTGTACTTCGAAAGGACTCAGTGGAAAATACACTGAAGGTAAAAAGAGAAGGAAAGGGCAGAAGATGAGAAGGTAGATGATATCATTGATGCAATAAACATGAATTTGGGCAAACTCCAGGAGACAATGGAGGACATGGAGCCTGGCTTGATATGATCCATGGGGTTATGAAGAGTTGGACACAACTTAGCAACTCAACAATGAACAAAACATGACTGAAAACATGACCAAAGAGCAACCATTTAACTACATTTACATTAACTATATTAACTATATTAATAGTAAAGAAAATCAAACTTCTCTAAAAACACCATGTAAGATATACACTGTATTTTTTAAAAATAACTTTAAAACTCTTCCCTTCTAATAGGAAACCTTTTAAAAAACTTTTAAAATAAGACCATGACATATTGTAATATTTGTACTTCTCATGGGGACAGTATAGGCCATTCTAAAGCTAGATTCCAAATTAAAGCTAGTTTTTGGCATTGGCTACACATAGATTATTTGAAGGCGAAATGTGGCCATCAGGAAAATGTATATCACTAGTCAGGAAGCTTAATGTCTGGCTTCTGACTTGAGTCTACCAACTCAATCAAGTCATGTCATTCTATTTTCTGAAGTGTCAATTAGATCCTGAGCCAAATGTTGTGGTTAGTATATACAGTACCCTTAATTGAAACCATCTGTCACTAGACATACAGTGGGAAGAATTCATTTCATGTCTTTAAGAATTATCTTACCATATCCATAAAAAGTTAGCCTTCTAAGGCATCCTTTACTTTAAAAAATCAGCATTCTGCCAGGAATTAGCCTTTTTTTTGTAAAAAAAAGATAAAAAGGGCTCATCTATCTTCCGAATAGTCCAAATGCATTTTAGTCCCTTAGTTGGTTATGTGAGCTCCCCAGTGAATGTTAAATCTCACTTGTGCAATGACAAATACATGTCAACTATTCTAATGTGACAGGCTTTAAATGTCAGGGTGGTGATAATTTGCCCTTCAGATATTATGTTTTGTCGGTTTCCTTGTATCACATTCTTTAAAAAAAAACACTTTCATATTTTTCCACCGAGAATGATCTTTTCTGAGTACAGAGGTATCTGCGGGAATTTTCAAAAAGCAACATGGCTGTCAAAACCACACAACTTAAGAACTTTCACTTTTTATTTTCATAGGAGAACACACAGGGTTTTTTTTAAAAAAATAAAAAATAAAGATAGCACAATGATGCAGTTGGAGCTTTACATTTTTCCGTATTTGTGTCACACACACGAAGCATAAAAAGATACAACCATTTTGACTGATTTAATTATTCCCAGCTCACATTGAAAAAGGGCCTATGGGTTTGATTCAGTAATGCTGTCCCCCAGGAAGGGGGGGAACCATCGGGGATAGTAAGACTCCGAGTCTTCAGATAGGGGCGGCATACAAATCTAATAAATTATTATTATTATTATTATTATTATTATTATTATTATTATTATCATCAATATCATCATTATCATCATTATCATCATTATCATCATTATCATCATTATCATCATTATCATCATCATCATCATTATCATTATCATTATTATTATTATTATTATTATTATTATTATTATTATTATGCAGCATTTCTTGAATACTTCATAGTTTTTTAAATTGTCCTTCCTTCTCTAGTACCTTAGTATGATCCTTAATTACTTTTAAAATAGGAAATAATTAAATAGTATGTTTTTACCCATAAACACTTTAATCATTTTAATCATTATCTAGACCTGAACTTTTATAGCAATGAAAGAAAACTGAGCTACTTGCCTAATCTGTTATTATATTGAACCTTGTGGGTTCAGTACAAAACCTTAAAATGTTACTGTGCTCTTCAACAAATAATGGTGTCTATCATTGGTCCTTTTTGTGGCTATTCAAATAATGTGACTTAATCCACTGAAAAAAGAGTCTAAGCACCTATTTGAAATCTTATCTTGGTTGGCAAGACACTCCCACTCAGTCACATGACCTTTAAGCCACCCCTGGTCACATGATTGTCAAGTCACTTCCACCTGGTCACATGGCCGGCAAGCCACTCCTACCCGGTCACATGACCATCAAGCCACACCCACAAAATAAGCCATGCCCACAGTGTGCCAGAGAACTTTTTGGCAGCCCTTCATTGGTTTGATCACATAGCCATCATCATCTGTTGGCCATTTATGAGAATTCTGCAGTCCCTGCCTCAGAATTTCATCTTTATATTTTGTTGTTGTTTCTGTTCCTTCATTAGAAGACTAAAATCATATTTAATCACCCTTTATCATTTAAGATATCATGCTGTGTATGAAATGACTTTTCCAGCATCACTTTTTAGAAACAGAAATTTCTAAATTTAAATACGTAGGCAAACAATCAGTCCTCAACAGGTAAACATTGCTCCTTTAAAACAAGATTAATATGTCCCACTACAGTGGTCCCTCGATCATCGCGAGGGTTCCGTTCCAGGACCCCTCGTGATGATCGATTTTTCGCGAAGTAGCGGTGCGGAAGTAAAAACACCATCTGCGCATGCGCAGATGGTGTTTTTACTTCCACCGCCGCTTGCCCTTCGCCCGCCCACCCCGTTCCTCGCGCCTGGGGTTTCCCCGCACGCGTGCTGCCCGCCCGCCCACGCCGTTGCTGGGGCCGCTTCCCAGCTGGGAAGCGGAGCTGGGATGTCCCCAAGCGCGCGCGCGCGTTGCTGGGGCGGCTTCCCAGCTGGGAAGCGGAGCTGGGGTTTCCCCAAGCGTGCGCGCACCGCCCGCCCGCCCACCCCGTTGCTGGGGCCACTTCCCAGCTGGGAAGCGGAGCTGGGATGTCCCCAAGCGCGCGCGCGCGTTGCTGGGGCGGCTTCCCAGCTGGGAAGCAGAGCTGGGGTTTCCCCAAGCGCGCGCGCACCGCCCGCCCACCCACCCCGTTGCTGGGGCCGCTTCCCAGCTGGGAAGCGGAGCTGGGATGTCCCCAAGCGCGCGCGCGTTGCTGGGGCGGCTTCCCAGCTGGGAAGCAGAGCTGGGGTTTCCCCAAGCGCGCGCGCACCGCTCGCCCGCCCACGCCATTGCTGGGGCCACTTCCCAGCTGGGAAGCGGAGCTGGGGTGTCCCCGCGCGTGCCGCCGCCCGCCCACGCCGTTGCTCGCGCCGCCGCTGGGGTCTTACGGGGCAAGAGGGGGAAGACCCAGGGAAGCCGCCCAGCAGCTTATCTGCCCGGGGGGAAACTCCACCATCTACGCATGCGTGGCCATAGAAAAAAAGGCATGCATGCGCAGATGGTGTTATTTACTTCCGGGTTGAAAACTCGCGATATAGCGTTTCGCAATACTCGAGATCGCGAAACTCGAGGGATCACTGTATATGAATCACACGAGCATATTTAAACATATAAAAAATAATAGCCAAATTAACATCTCTTTCTAAAGATTTTTGGACATCACTCAACTTACCAAAGTAAGGAAAAGTTTGTGAGGTTTGTACCCATACCTCCTTCAAAATGCAATCACAATCTCTTGTGTTGGTTCTCAGGAAGTACAGTGGTACCTCTACTTACAAACTTAATTTGTTCTGTGACCAGGTTCTTAAGTAGAAAAGTTTGTAAAAAGAAGCAATTTTTCCCATAAGAATCAATGTAAAAGCAAATAATGTGTGATATTCGGGAAGCCACAAGGAGGGTGGAGGCCCTGTTTTCTCCCAGGAGATTCCTAGAGAGGCCCCACAGAGGCTTCTCCCTGCCTTTTCCGGCCCTGTTTCCTCCCAGGAGATTCTGAGAAAGGCCCCAAGGAGGCTTCTCTCCACCTTTTCCAGCTCTTTTTCCTCCCAGGAGATTCCTAGAGAGGCCCCACGGAGGCTTCTCTCCACCTTTTCCAGCTCTGTTTCCTCCCAGGAGATTCCTAGAGAGGCCCCACGGAGGCTTCTCCCTGCCTTTTCCGGTTACAGTCTCAGAGGCTCAGATTTGTAAGTAGAAAATGGTTCTGGAGAAGAGGCAAAAAAATCTTGAACACCAGTTTCTTATCTAGAACAGTTTGTAAGTAGAGGCGTTTGTAAGTACCACTGTATCTAGTCCAGGAGTGTCAAATAGATGCATCCCGCAGAATGTTTATATCTGACCTGTAAGACTGCCTTGGAAATAATGAATGACCAATCCACAGTGCTTTGCCAGTGAAAACTGGAAGAAGGTTGCAGGAGGCTGTCATGACCCTCCCAAGCTTTGTTTTTGCTGGAAGAGGGTTGCAGGAATTCGTCATTGCCAAAAACTGAGCTTGGGAGCCCATTTTCACTGACAGTGTTCAGGCTACCACAGGTGCAACACGAGTGACACCCACCCACCTGAGGTTAAACACAACCCTGATGTGGCCCTCAACAAAATCGAGGCTGACACCCCTGATCTAGTCCAACTCACTTATTTCAAGAATGTAAACATTATACGTCTTTGGTTTGGTTATTGAAACGGATGTCCAAGTGCTGCCTCTATGTTGCTTGAAGCAGGCGGGATTCCCTTGGGTCCCATTTGTTGGGGGTCAAGGGAAAGGGAGGGTCTTGCCTTCTCTTTCTGCTCGAGATCCCCATGGACAATTGGTGGGCCACTGTATGACACAGAATGCTGGACTCGATGGGCTTTGGCCTGATTCAGCATGGCTCTTTTTATGTTCTTATGGTGCTAACTGTGCAATCTTTTTCATGGACCATAGTGTCCACCACCACTTAAAGTTCTTTTCAGCAATAGTTGGAGGAAAAGAATTCCAGAGGCAGAAAACTCTCCGATGGATGATTGTTCAACCACTAATAGCTTTCAGTGAAAGGGTGAAATACTTTCCAATCATTTGCAACACACAGTCTTTCTATCCACTTAATGTTCACGTTTTCCTTCTACATGTGATTGTGATAAACCGTACTGATCAAATATAGATACCTTAGCCTAACAACACTGCACAATACTTTTTCTAATTGATGCAAACTTGCAGGCATTTCTCTGCCTTCCATAACCTTTCAGTCGAGATCTGTAATGTAGATCTCCAATGTAATTACAAAGCACAAGAAATATTATTAGATCTGTAGATCTGTAATGTAGATCTGTAATATAATTGCAATGCACCGGAAGATCTGTAGATCTGTAATGTAATTGCAATGCACAGGCAATATTATTTCTCTGACAGTTACATTCACCGAATGAAAATTAAACTGAAAAAAGGGAAGGAATATGCTCTTCCGAGGACAATTATAAAAAGAGTGAGCGAAGACTTAATTTTAACCCGCAAGGCAGACCTCTTGATAAACATATTTTTACCCACCATGGTTAGCTAATCCATGATATATTGAATTAACCCAATTGCCTGGCTTCTATAGAAGCTAAATAAGCTGGGCATAATATACTGTCCTTGGCTTGAAGGTTGATATAGATTTTTTTTTCATGTAGGTGGTAGTTGCATCAATTAAAGATTAGGTCAAGATATTGAAACCCCATAATTTCTTCTGAATGTTCTTGTTCTATTCACACACAGGCTTCAGCAAGGGTGGGCTGCTGCCCGGACGGGGGGATGAGGGAAGTGGTGTAGCAAAAATGGAGCCCCACCCCAGAGCACCCAATTTGCCCTGAAAGATGTTGAAATAAAATGCAGGGCGTCCTGCAGAAGCCACACCCACAGTGTGGTAGTAAAAATTTTGTAACCCTTCACTTGTCTATAGCAACATGAAGACAAGGCACTGATACATTTCAATACACACACACACACAAACATTTGCTTGTGTTTGGGTGTTAGTTTGTGTGTTTGTTTGTTTGTTTGTTTGCCTATAAAAACTGTTTGGCAAGTCTGCACTTCTATTTCTACTAGATTTTTCTCATCATTCCTATCACCCGTTTCTTCCCACTTAGGACTGTATGACTATAACTTGCTGCTTGTATTCTTAAGATGTTTATTAATATTGATTGCTTCTTCATTGCTTATTTGACCCCTATGACAATCATTAAGTGTTGTACCTCATGATTCTTGACAAATCTATTTTCTTTTATGTACACTGAAAGCATATGCACCAAGACAAATTCCTTGTGTGTCCAATCACACTTGGCCAATAAAGAATTCTATTCTATTCTATTTTATTCTATTGTATTCTATAGGCCTATTCTATAGGTTCAAACACATATTACCAATAAAATTCTAACCATTTATCTGTGTTTTAATTAACAGCAGATAGATAAGTACGTGGGTAGGTAGAAAATTAGAAGATGATTCATAACAGAGTTTGCTATTTAAGATAGTTATATGAAGGTTGAAGCAACATGACTTTTTCTAGCATTAATGTCTCCTCCACAAACTTTGCCTGTCCTAGCTTACATGGCCTTGTCTCTTATAATTGCCATTTTCACTCTCTAAAATATTTAAAAACACATCATTGCTGTAAAACAACTGCGTGCTTTTAAGCAACTCAAGAAAGGCATGGTATGCCATAAATCTTGCTTGAAGCTTGATCAAAGACAACCTCTATCACTTGAAAAGGCCACTTTATTGGTAGGCATAATATACAGCACTTTTTTGTAAAAAAAAAAAATAGATGCCTTTATTTTTAACTCACCTAAGATTTGAAGCCTGGAAAGCACTTACACTTTAGTCTCTAAATGTCTTGGCGTGGGTATTAAAGAAATCTGGTTCTGCTAAGATCTGGATATCAATTGGAGGTGCAGAGACCTCAATAGCCAGGGTGGCGCAGCAGGTAGAGTGCTGTACTGCAGGCCACTGAAGCTGACTGTAGATCTGAAGGTCAGCTGTTCAAATCTCATCACCGGCTCAAGGTAGACTCAGCCTTCCATCCTTCCGAGGTGGGTAAAATGAGGACCCAGATTGTGCGGGCAATAGCCTAGCTCTGTTAAAAAGTGCTATTGCTGACATGTTGTAAGCCGCCCTGAGTCTAAGGAGAAGGGCAGCATAAAAATCGAATAAATAAATAAATAAATAAATAAATAAATAAATGAATGAATGAATGAATGAATAAATAAATAAATAAATAAATAAATAAATAATAAGTAAATAAGTAAATAAGTAAATAAGTAAAATAAATAAATAGCACAATGAAGGGATTCCAAATTCTGCAAGACTTACTTCTGAAAAATTAATTCAGGACAGATTCAGTCTAGCCTCATCAATCTCCTAGAGCAGGGTTGTCAAACTCACAGCTCCTGTACTGGACACGCCCAGGCCTGGTTTAACGAAGACGGGGCAAAATCCCAATACAGTGGGACCTCTTCCTATGAACGCCTCTACTTATGAACTCTTCTAGATAAGAACCGGGTGTTCAAGATTTTTTTCCTTCTCAAGAACCATTTTCCACTTACAAACCCAAGCCTCTGAAACTGTAACCGGAAAAGGAAGGGAGAAGCCTCCGTGGGGCCTCTCTAGGAATCTCCTGGGAGGAAACAGGACTGGAAAAGGCAGGGAGAAGCCTCTGTGGGGCCTCTCTAGGAATCTCCTGGGAGGAAACAGGACCGGAAAAGGCAGGGAGAAGCCTCTATGGGGCCTCTCTAGGAATCTCCTGGGAGGAAACTGGGCCTCCACCCTCCCTGTGGTTTCCCCAATCACACACATTATTTGCTTTTACATTGATTCCTATGGGAAAAATTGCTTCTTCTTACAAACTTTTCTACTTAAGAACCTGGTCACAGAACAAATTAAGTTTGCGAGTAGAGGTACCACTGTATGTCACATCACGGGGCTGTGACACTGCCATGACAATGCGCGTTTAACACTCCTGCCCTAGAGAATGAAACATGCCCAGTATTTTGTGCTGAAAGGAAGCAGCTTATGACCAATAATATAAAGTGAGGTCAGAGTTGTTTGCAAGGAATCAGGAACAAAATTGCAACATTTGGTGAAACCCCAAATTCTACAACAACAGGCAGAAGCTAAGAAACAGTGGTTGATGCACATCAAAGTTACGTTCTCGGAAGAAGAAAACCAGGTGCATTAATTCAACAGTAATGTTGCTACCTTGAGCAACTGAACTCTTTAACAGAGCAGATGGTGATATAGATATTCCAGGTGGGCAGCTCTTAGATTTTAAAGAGTCTTCACATTTAGCTTCAAGCATTGATTTATGACAGGGATGACTGAGTACCTAAAGTCTGGAGCATCTCACCCTCTGTTTCTAAAATTGGGGAAGAAATATTACAGGGTTCTGACCATTCACTTCCACACCATCCATTTCATCAGAGTCAGAAATTAAAGGCTGAGAGGCTGAGAGTTCCTACAACACACTAGTCTAGAATGTGTTTGGGTTGCGTGTGTTGCAATGAATCCTTTTAGGGTTCTATGTGTCATGTGAACCCAGAAACAGGATTTAATTTAGGAAAGCATTGTTTGTTTGTTTGTTTGTTTATCAGATTTATATGCCGCCCCTCTCCGTAGACTCGGGGCGGCTAACAACAATAATAAGACAATATAAACAAATCTAATATTTAAGTTAATTTAAAAACCCTAATTTAAGAAACCAATCATACATACAGTCATACCATGCATAAATTTTATAAGCCTAGGGGGAAGGAAAAGTCTCAATTCCCCCATGCCTGACGACAGAGGTGGGTTTTAAGGAGCTTACGAAAGGCAAGGAGGGTGGGGGCAACTCTGATAACTGGGGGGAGTTGGTTCCAAAGGATCAGGGCCGCCACAGAGAAGGCTCTTCCCCTGGGTCCTGCCAAACGACATTGTTTAGTTGACAGGCCAACTCTGACCTGACTGGTCGCTGGGATTCATGTGACAGAAGGCGGTCCCGGAGATATTGTTTGTTTGTTTGTGTTTGTTTGTTTAATTTGACTTCAATGCTGCCCAATCCCAAAGGACTCAATACACAATCATGGGCAAAAAAGATGCTAGAGGAGACAATGTTGGGACCTAAGGAAGAGAGGAATAACAACAAGGGGGAGAAAGTGGTGATTAGCACACCCCAAGTATTGCCTCCTAACCCTACTCTATGCCCTTGGGGGAGAAAGAGGCAAAAGATAAAGAAGGAACAGCAATTCTACCTATTTACATGACTAAGCTAGCAAAATGATTGAGCCGGGGTGGCGCAGCAGGTAGAGTGCTGTACTGCAGGCCACTGAAGCTGACTTTGTAGATCTGAAGGTCAGTGGTTCAAATCTCATCACCGGCTCAAGGTTGACTCAGCCTTCCATCCTTCCGAGGTGGGTAAAATGAGGACCCGGATTGTGGGGGCAATAGCCTAGCTCTGTTAAAAAAGTGCTATTGCTAACATGTTGTAAGCCGCCCTGAGTCTAAGGAGAAGGGCGGCATAAAAATCGAATAAATAAATAAACAACTAAGCTAATTACAGAAGGGAAGGAAGGGTGTGGGCCTGTGACATGGGCAATGAGCAACTGTCTTCAATGGGGATTTTAACAGTCTGATGACATTAGTAGAGGACAAATGAAAGCTTAGTAGTTTTAGTA
Source organism: Erythrolamprus reginae (assembly GCF_031021105.1). NCBI lineage: Eukaryota > Metazoa > Chordata > Lepidosauria > Squamata > Dipsadidae > Erythrolamprus > Erythrolamprus reginae. The sequence continues at coordinate 15,292,499 of NC_091958.1, read as the reverse complement.
ATTTTAATTTTAGTAGTTTTTAATTTTAGTAGTCTTTAATAAATTTTAAACATTCCAGAGATTGCATATAAATATAAATATAAATATAAATATAAATATAAATATAAATATAAATATAAATATAAATATAAATATAAATATAAATATAAATATAAATATAAATATAAATATAAATATAAATATAAATATAAATATAAATATAAATATAAATATAAATATAAATATAAATATAAATATAAATATAAATATAAATATAAATATAAATATAAATATAAATATAAATATAAATATAAATATAAATATAAATATAAATATAAATATAAATATATATAAATGTAGATTGTTCTGAGTTCGGGTTTTGCCCCGTGTAATATTTTGAGTGTCTATGCAAAACCCGAACTCAGAACAATCTACATACATATACCCGTGAAAATCTATGAAAATAAATAAATATAAATATTTACACCTATGAAACTGGTAGCTTCCTAGACAAAGCTAACTTCAAAAACACTGGAAAACACTGGAAGCTTGGCACTAAGACAAAAACCAGCCATCAGTAGATATGTGGAGATAAAGCACATTTACACACCATTCAAAAGAGAGAATTTAAAAAGCTTAAAAAGGAAACAAAAAGATCAGAATTTTCTTCAACTCAGCCAACTCTCAGGTAAGTATCGATAAAGCAGAAAATAATACCCTTATGGGAGAACTTCTGAGTTTTCAGCTGTGGTCCAAGGAGAAAACCGCACACCACTATCAGGACAAGCTACTGTATGTAAAAATACAGAACTTACACCAGCAGTGCTGGCATTATTTTCGTTAGGAAATGAAGCAATTGCAAGCAAACAATCAAGCTCAGAGAGCACCAAGGATTCTCTGCTTAGAAGCTGTTGATCTTCCAGAGAAAGCTGAAATTGGGTCGTAGAAATCAATGCTTTTCTTTTTTCCTGTGACATGACTTCTCACTATAAGATTTTTTTTCTAACAGAGAAACAAACAAAATTACTTCCCAGGAATACAGGAAAAAAGAATTGCTTATATTTTTCTTTTAATTAAAAGTACTATTTTCATTTTAAGACAATCAAATTGATATTAAAAGTTGAAGATATGAAAGAGTCTGCCTCAGTAAAGGGCTCCTCGTTGACAATGCTACCGGAATGCTTCCGGTGACCGGTAGGGGCGTGTGCTCCTCCCGTGGGTGGGCAGGCACCAGCATGAGATTTGGCTCCTGGGTGTTCTGTCGAGCTCTCTGGTAGAATCCTCCCAAAATGCACAGATACAATTTCAGACACACACACATTTGAAAATTCAAAACAATGTTCTTTATAATGAAAATTCACTTAAACCAAGCCCTGTTTTGGGATAGCAAAGAGCACTCGTCTCCAAACAAACTGGTAATTTGTACAAGTCCCTTATCAGTTCTGAAATACTTAGCTTGCAGCTGTGAGGGAATTCACAGTCCTTCTTCTTTCACAAAGTGAAACACACTTTGCCCTGGTTTAGTTTCAAAGCGGGGAAAAATCAGCACACAAAAGGTCAAAGTCAGTAAAGCAGTCACGAAACACAACGATCAGATAATCCTCCACAATGGCCAAACCCACAGGCTGCTTTTTATTGCAACCTCACTAATTACCACAGCCCCATCCAACCACAGGTGGCCTCATTTTCTTTGATAATAATCTCTCAGTTGTTGTTGCCCATGCATCGCTCTCCGCATGCCTGGCTGTATCATTAACTCTTGTTCTGAATCCAAGGAGGAGCTAGATAATTGATCTCCTTCTGAGCTGTCTGCCACACTCTCCTCCTCCCTGTCACTCATGTCTTCTTGGTCAGAGGAGCCTTCATCAGCAGATTCCACCAGGGGCAAAACAGGCATGCATCATGTGGATGTCTCCCCCACATCCACAGTCCTTGGGGCAGGAGCTGGGCCAGAGCTAACCACAACACTGGGCATGTGCCGCAAGCCAAATCTCACGTGAGGAGACATAGGCGAGCGAGATTTGCCGATTTTTGCCGATATTTTTGCTTCCATGCATGCACGGAAGCAAAAAATCGGCAAAAGTTGCTGAAATCTCACTCACACTCACATCCTCACACCAGATTTCACTTCCGGCACATGAGCAGAAGCTGAATCTCATATCAACGTGCCCGCTCGCCCACCGGTCAGCTGGAACTGTGCCTGCAGCTCTATTTTCGCTACCGGGATGCCGTATTGCCCCGTACCTGCTATTGGTCTGCCTTATATACCGTACTTCATTACAGTCTATGGTGTAACAATCAGGGGCTGGTTTGTGAGAATTGAGTTTGACTATTTGGCAGTGAAATTCATGGGATAATTTTTGGCCAGTTATTTTACAAGATGATCTTATTTATTTATTTTATTTATTTATTTATTTATTGGATTTGTCTGCCGCCCCTCTCCGGAGACTCAGGGCGGCTAACAGCAATAATAAGACAGCATATAATAATAATCCAATACTAAAAACAATTAAAAACCCATTATAATAAAAAATCAAACAGACATACAGACATACTATGCATAAAATTGTAAAGGCCTAGGGGGAAAGAGTATCTCAATTCCCCCATGCCTGACAGCAGAGGTGGGTTTTAAGTAGCTTACAAAAGGCAAGGAGGATGGGGGCAATTCTAATCTCTGGGGGGAGTTGGTTCCAGAGGGCCGGGGCCGCTACAGAGAAGGCTCTTCCCCTGGGTCCCGCCAAGCGGCATTGTTTAGTTGACGGGACCCGGAGAAGACCCACTCTGTGGGACCTAACTGGTCGCTGGGATTCGTGCAGCAGAAGGCGGTCCCGGAGATAATCTGGTCTGGTGCCATGAAGGGCTTTATAGGTCATAACCAAAACTTTGAATTGTGACCGGAAACTGATCGGCAACCAATGCAGATCTACCTTAATCTTTGCTAGAAAAAAAACACACACACAACTACCGTCCCCAATTTAAATCCTATTTAACTGCTTTATGCATCTAATAAAGCAAGCTGCAGATCTCAAAAGGTTATGCCTTTAATTTAATTTAATTTTTATTTATTCATCAAATTTCTATACTGTCCATCACACTTTATTATTTGTTGTTTGGGGGCAAATGCTACCAGCACCCTGATTTGACAAGCAGTTAGCAATTTACAGGATAAACTGCCTCCTTAAATTGTTATAAGATAAAGTTATATAGTTCCATTGGGGGGGGGAAATATTTTACACTATATTGTTTGGAACTAAAGTAGGACCTGAACTGAATAGAATTAAAATAAGTCAACCCCTAAGTTCATTTTAAAAATCATTTTGCACTTCCACAAGCTATTCAAAAGTAATAATGAAGAAAAAAAATTAAAACTAATGAAACCATTAAAATGGTAAAATCAAGTAAACACACCAAACACATTCAGTCAAATGTGAAAGATAATAGGAAGGTGTTAATCTGATCCCTGGGGGATTTTGATCTCGTAGCCTTCCAAAGCTGTTTAAAAAATATGTTATCACTTTTGCCAGTCATTACCACTATCTGCCTTGTTTTGAACACATTTTACTTTCCACGGTTGGTTCAAAAGTCCAAAATCAGACAAACATGCATTCCTTACAGATTAAAATTCTCCTCATGGCTACCATGTTTTTTGTTATTGTTGTCTTCATAGACACATTTGTCATCCCTCACGACAAAATTTTGCTCTTAGATTGTACCAACTTTATTTCATTATTTTTCATACGGTTAATTATGTGATAGATGTGGAAAGGTTGTGGTGTTGGATAGAACCATTCTCCAGAACTAAGCTCAGCAAGCTTTTGAAAATTATTATTATTATTATTATTATTTTATTTATTAGATTTGTATGCTGCTTTTCTCTGTAGACTCGGGGCGGCTCACAACAATAACAAGAACAATGTAAGAACAAATCTAATAATTTTAAAAACACTAAAAACTCCATTATTAAAAGCAAACATACACACAAACATATCATGTATAAATTGTATAGCTCCGGGGGAGATGTGTCAGTTCCCCCATGCCTGACGGCAGAGATGGGTCTTAAGAACTTTACGAAAGGCAAGGAGGGTGGAGGCAGTTCTAATCTCCGGGGGGAGCTGGTTCCAGAGAGTCGGGGGCCCCAAGGAGAAGGCTCTTCTCCTGGGTCCCGCCAAATGACATTGTTTAGTCGACGGGACCCGGAGAAGGCCAACTCTGTGGGACCTAACTGGTCGCTGGGATTCGTGTGGCAGAAGGCGGTCCCAGCGGTCCCTGAAAATGTTTCCACCCATTGCTTTTTGTTCTGCCCTCAGGTGCTTTGGAGAATAGTTTGACACCTCTTCTTTGTGACAACCCCTGAGATACTGGAAGACTGCTATCATGTCTCCCCTGGTCCTTCTTTTCATTAAACTAACCAGGCCCAGTTCTTGCAACCATTCTTTATCTGTTTTAGCCTCCAGTCTCCTAATCCTCTTTGTCGCTCTTCTCTGGACTCAACATACTAAACAATGTCATTTGGCAGGCCCCAGGGGAAGAGCCCTCTCTGTGGTGGCCCCGGCCCTCTGGAATCAACTCCCCCTGGAGATTAGAACTGCCCCCACCCTCCTTGTCTTTCGTAAATTATTCAAGACCCATCTATACTGCCAGGCATGGGGGAATTGAGACACCTTTCCCCCAGGCTTTTTTATATTTATGTTTGGGTATGTATGTGTTGTTTGCTTTTTAAATATGATAGGGTTTTTATGTACTTTTTAATATTAGATTTGTTTTCACTAGAATATTGTTTTTATTATTGTTGTGAGCCGCCCCGAGTCTTCGGAGAGGGGCGGCATACAGATCTAATAAATAAATAAATACTTTTTACCTCATGGCAGCCAAAACAGAATTCATTATAGAAACATAGAAGATTGACGGCAGAAAAAGACCTCATGGTCCATCTAGTCTGCTCTTAAACTATTTCCTGTATTTTATCTTAGTTGGATATATATTTATCCCAGGCATGTTTAAATTCAGTTACTGTGGATTTACCAACCACATCTGCTGGAAGTTTGTTCCAAGCATCTACTACTCTTTCAGTAAAATAATATTTTCTCATATTGCTTCTGGTCTTTCTCTTCCCTCCTGAATCTTATTTAACCCTTTAACATATTTAAATGTTTCGATCATGCCCCCCCCCCCTTTCCCTTCTGTCCTCCAGACTATACAGATTGAGTTCATTAAGTCTTTCCTGATAGGTTTTATGCTTAAGACTTTCCACCGTTTTTGTAGCCCGTCTTTGGACCCATTCAATTTTATCAATATCTTTTTGTAGGTGAGTAGTGATGGGCGAACCAAACAGTGTTCGGGTTCGGCAAGTTCGGCCGAACTTTACACAAAATTTGGCTGATCCCGAACCGAACCCAAACGTGACCCCGAATGGGGAATCCCTCCCACAAAGAGGTTCCGGGGCGGAGCTTTGACGTCACCGGCAGGTTGCTAAGGATGCCAGGAAGTGATCACCTTGGCATCCTTAGCACCCTGCCGGTGACGTCAAAGTTCCAAACGCCAAACACGACCCCGAACTTTGCCCGAAATTTGAAAAAATTTCAGGTTCGTGTTCGGCATACCAAACACTGCAAAATTCAGTACGGACCTGAATTGTGCAGGTTCGGTTCGCCCATCACTATAGGTGAGGTCTCCAGAACTGGACACAGTATTCCAAATGTGGTCTCACCAGCGCTCTATACAGCGGGATCACAATCTCCCTCTTCCTGCTTGTTATACCTCTAGCTATACAGCAAAGCATTCTACTTGCTTTCCCTACAGCCTGGCCACACTGTTCACCCATCTTGAGGCTGTCAGAAATCACTACCACTAAATCCTTCAAGCCCAGCTGAGCCCCCGCATTGCCCCAACCATCTCAACATACTCTTACATTCTTGACTAAACAAGTAATAACGTGCAAACTGTGAATAGTTATAATTTTGTGGAAGTGGGGGTCCCTTTCCAGGCACAAAAGGCTCACTTCACCATCCTTCCAAAGTTTCGTGGTATTTGAAACCACACAAATCGCACAAAAAAGAAATTGGAAACAATTATACGCACACTTTGAAAGGCCTTGCTTGCCATTTTCATTGAGTGTCATTTGTTATTACACTCAATGTAATAACTCCCCTCTGCGCCTTCATTGTTAACCTCCCACTTTTTTTAATTAATTGCTTCCCTACCCCCTTTCATTGCTAATACTGGAGATATTGAGAAGATGAGGGGGGAGAGACCACAAACCCAACAGCATCTACCAATTAAATCATCTTATCAAATTTGTGTAGGCTATTAATTAAAGGTCAATTATTTTTTTTAAAAAATGGAAAGAGGGAGATTATTTTCTCCGGAGGCCTGGAAGAAGATATAATGATGAAGGTTCAGTTCAGTGAACAACTTCTTAAAACTTTGGAAAGCTGAGCAGAATGGATTAGAGAATTTAAAAACGACAACTAAATGGTTGTAATGCACATTCTATTTTACTCCAATCAATCAATATAAACTTTATTTGATTAGTCAATCGACCATATCAAAGCGAGGAAAAGGACCACATCGGTCGTCATAAAACTGTGACTGGTTAAAATACAATAAAATTGGCTAAAATAGAGGGAATTTGAATAAATAATAAGTTAAAATGCAGTATAATATGCTAAAATTGAGTAGAAACATAGAAACATAGAAGACTGACAGCAGAAAAAGACCCCATGGTCCATCTAGTCTGCCCTTATACTATTTCCTGTATTTTATCTTACAATGGATATATGTTTATCCCAGGCATGTTTAAATTCAGTTACTGTGGATTTACCAACCACGTCTGCTGGAAGTTTGTTCCAAGGATCTACTACTCTTTCAGTAAAATAATATTTTCTCATGTTGCCTTTGATCATTCCCCCAACTAACTTCAGATTGTGTCCCCTTGTTCTTGTGTTCACTTTCCTATTAAAAACACTTCCCTCCTGGACCTTATTTAACCCTTTAACATATTTAAATGTTTCGATCATGTCCCCCCTTTTCCTTCTGTCCTCCAGACTATACAGATTGAGTTCTTTAAGTCTTTCCTGATACGTTTTATGCTTAAGACCTTCGACCATTCTTGTAGCCCGCCTTTGGACCCGTTCAATTTTGTCAATATCCAGTAGTAAAACATGAGAATATAACTCGTGCAAAGGATTATATTAAACAAATCTAAGATACTGATATAAAATATTCTTAAGTGAGTTCTATTTTACTCTAACAAAGACTGTCGCCAGTTCAGAAGAACTAAAGCTAATTGACAGAAGCATTTGCGACACTCAACTTTTCCAGATGAAGAACCTTGATTCAAAAATCCAAGAGCCTTGGTGGTGTAGTGGTTAGAGTGCAGTACTGCAAGCTTCTTCTGCTGACTGCTGGCTGTAGTTCACCAGTTCAAATCTCACCAAGCTCAGTGATGGACTCCTACAGGTATGGTCAGGTATGCAGAACCAGTAGGAAAATTTTGAATTTTTTTCTTTTTTTCCTTCTGGGCTCTGGGTATGTTTTTCCTATTGCAGTAAATGAGGTTGGATGTATATAATTAAAAACATAAGAAGAGCCATGCTGAATCAGACCAAAGCCCATCGAGTCCAGCATTCTGTGTCACACAGTGGCCCACCAATTGTCCATGGGGATCTTGAGCAGAAAGAGAAGGGAAGACCCTCCATTTCCCTTGACCCCCAACAAATGGTACTCAAGGGAATCCTGCCTGCCTAAACCAACATAGAGTCAGCACTTGGACATTCGTTTCAATAACCATTTATATGCTTGGCATCCATGAATCTGTCTAATCCTGCCTTGAAGCTATCAAGGCTCACAGCTGTCACGACCTCTTCTGGAAGTGAATTCCATAAACCAACGATAATTTTAGAAGAGCTGTGCATGTATGTGTGTGCGTACATACACATACAGTTTATAGAGTAGATAATGTATATTTTTATGTGCCTGTATGTAACATGTATGTACACGTATGGCATATATATATATATATATATAGAATTAAATTGTATATTTTGGATGTTCAATAATATTAAATAGATAGGAGTCTGCGGAGAGGGGCGGCATACAAATCTAAATAATAAATAAATAAATAAATAATAAATTTGTATCTCTTTGAGGCAAGGAGATGCCAAGCACCCTAAATCTAACCCAAACCCTTGGCGTGAGTGACGTCAAGTTGGCCAACTTTAAGCCAGTCACTTGACCTTTAATCCACCCGTCACATAATCGTCAAGCAACTCCCACCTGGTCACATGGTCAGCAAACCACAAAATAAGCCATGCCCACAGTGTGGTGGTAAAATATTTTGCAGCCCTTCACTGACCAGGCTCAAGGCTATTGCTATTGGCTAATGGCTATTGCTTGCAAAAAGCCAGAAAGGAAATTCCACAACAAAAAATAATTTCTTCCCTATATCTTCAACAACTCTCTCATGCCCTTTCTCTTCTTTTTCCCATTAAGTTTTCTGGCTTATTACATTTTCACATTCCCATGTAGGTTTGAACAGTGGTTGACTCCGTAAAAGGCTAATTTAAAAAATTAATTGAGAGGATAAGGCAGAAAAAGAGGGAGGTGGATATTAAAATTTAAAACAAATTCATTAGAGCAGTTCAAAAGGGTTTGCTACAATTAATTTTAAAACAGCAATAGAGACGTTTAGGTCTGAATTAGGCTGTGAATAGGTACAGCGGAAAATTATTTCTATAACCATGGCAATTCCCCACCCCCACCCCCATATTTGTATGGGTTTTGCCATTGCCAATATAGTGAATTTCAATTTGCCTAAGCTTGGTATTTTAGCCTTGTCTTTCAATAATGAAACAATTACTTGTGAATTCCCAAGACTCCTGACATAAGTTTTAAAATCCACTGCCTTACGAGTTTTATGTCATTTTAAAATCAAGACTGTTTTTTGCCAGCTATGGGCTGTAGAATTAATTCCAATGAGTGAGAGCTAAAATTGAATTGAAGTCTGTCTTGGGGGGAAAAAATCTTTTTTTTTTCCAAAACAAAAGATTATGCCTTGTTTCCAAGATGTTTCCGAATATATTTTTGCCTGTATATTTTATTGCACTTCTGGATCACTCCATCACTTTGCCTTCACTTTTTGACATGAAAAAAAAAATCATATCTTCCCCTGGAAATCAATTGAAGGATGGGAAGGCAGAGCAGTTGCAGATTACTGAAAGGATGATTGAAGAATGAAAGATTCATAAAGACAATGTGATCACTTTGTGTTCTGTCTGGGTCCCCCCAGATGCCAACACCAACCAAAAAGAGTATCCAGACACACTGGTAAAAAGCAAAGGCAGTTTATATAATTCAAAGCAAACACGGGTAAAAGAAACTGTTCTTACAGACAGGAACACTATGAAGCTTCACAGAGGTTTCACGAAGGCCAGGCAATAAAACAGGATTCTTGCTGGCAAAAACAACGCTGGAGATAATAAAACCCACGCCTCCCCCAAGTCTTCCAGACTTCTAGGCCACAAGCCAAGATCAGAGACGCCGAGAATCGAAGCAAGGTCACAGGACTCCCAATTGATAACTCTCCACAAGACTGTAAGGGCGGGCCTGCTTTTTCAACCCTGCTGAGGAGAACCACATCCAAACCCAGCTGTTGCCAATTCAGGGATGGAAATACCTTTCTAATTGGCCCCGTCTTTGAGCTGCACGTCTCTGCCTCATGTCTATTATAGCCTGTGCGTCTTCATCCAATGAATCCAGGCTACTAGCTGGGGAGAGCCCCCCCTGGGGGTCTCAGGCTGCTCTCCCTCCTCCTCTTCCTGACGTTCCTCTCCCCCGTCTGCCTGGTTCTCCCCCTCCTGTTCACTGTCCTCCTCCTCTGGGCATGGATCCGGCAGAGATCCAGCCGGCCCCTGAGGAGCCTCAGGCTGAATCACAACACTTTGTAACTAAGCATAAGAAATCCACTTTTTACTCATGAGAACTTTGCTATCCCCCACCCCCCAGGTAAAATGAAGAACAGTAAAACGGCAGAAATCATTTTCCACAGTATACTCTATTACAAGATGAAAATATATGAATGCTGTTGGAACAGACCAAAATTCAATTTAGTCTTATCATAGAAACTGCATGGAGGTATCTAGAAACGTCACAACCAGATATTAAAGAAAATAGCACAGTTTCCATACGTTTAACAACACATGGATTTCATTGTTAATAACATTTGCTAAATCTCTTTTAAAGTCACTTTACAACCCACCAAGCAGCCATCACAACATTTAAGGATGAAAAGAAAGGTGTGTTTCTTAATTTTTTGTTCCTTTTTATCTGTTCCACCCACCTCCCAAACTGTGATAATAAACATTTCATTAGAATATTGGTGCTTCTTAACAGCATGTTAATATAAAAAGGCAGAAGTCAGATGTAAATTTGATTTTCATCAGAGCTAACTCTTAACAGAGCTTTCAGCTTATTTAAGTCTGGGAAATTAGGTGAACAAATGAGAGCCACACAGTTGGTGGTTATTGCAGAAAGTAAAGCTCAAATGTTGATAAATCCAAATGCCAGTTTTAAAACACATACACACACACGTACACAGATCAAACGTTTTAGGAAATACTCAAGACCTGCTCAATTTATTTTGTTGAAAGATGTTCATGACTTTATTTGTGGCTACATTTTAATCTAGGGAGGGGGGAGAGAAGCAAAGTGAGAGCGGGAGTTGGTAAACATTGTGGTTGTTTACTTAGCCTCCCATCCATAAATAGATTAAGATACAACAAATCTCAGAGCAATTTAACATTAAACGCAGTCAGTTCAATTTATTAGTCATCTTTACTAAATGCTGTAGACATAAAAATATTCAGAGAAACTTGCTTCTGAAAACATGGTTTATCTTGTCAGCACAAGAATTTTGTGGGAAATTCTCCCACTACCCTTCCAAAACACACAAAAAAACCAACACCCAACCACTGAAATATTTATCCTTAACCTCTAACGATATTACTGCATCCCACTGGCATCTCTCTGTCGTGTGGAACTTGGGAAAAAATATAATTATGTTCCCACATCTGCCTAAGAATTATCTTTCACTAAAATCCCCAATTCATCAACCCACTCATAATAGGACTTTCATTTTGAAAAGATGCTTTGCGGAACATAGAAGTACAACATAGAAATAGAATACCCTATGAGACTAGACTTTCAATCCTGGGCCTAGAAAGCCTAGAACTAAGACGCCTTAAACAAGATCTAAGTATTGCCCACAAGATCATATGCTGCAACGTCCTGCCTGTCAGCGACTACTTCAACTTCAATCACAACAACACAAGAGCACACAACAGATTTAAACTTAATATTAACCGCTCCAAACTTGACTGTAAAAAATATGACTTCAGTAACCGAGTTGTCGAAGCGTGGAACTCATTACCGGACTCCATAGTGTCATCCCCAAACCCCCAACAATTTACCTTTAGATTATCCACACTTGACCTATCCAGATTCCTAAGAGGTCAGTAAGGGGCGAGTACAAGTGCACTAGAGTGCCTTCCATCCCCTGTCCTATTGCTCTCCTATATCTCCTATTCCTATATCTCTTCTTCTATTCCTTCTTTCTTCTATTCCTATATCTCTTCTTCTATTCTTTCATTGATATGTTCTATTACTATATCTTACTATTTCTATTATTTCTTAGATATATTTTACTATGAGTATCTCCTCTATAACCTTCATCATGTATTTTACTATGTGTATATAGATATATACCCACTAAAACCCTCATTGTGTATTGGACAAAATAAATAAATAAATAAACTGTATCACCTATAGACATTTCTTAAAAGCAAGGGCACATGCAGGATCTGATGCTTTCGTTAAAACGATGAAAGCAGTATGGCATCATGCAACCTACATACACTCTCTATGCCTTTTGTGCATGTTTGCAACCTCAGAACGCACATACCAAAGACAGGAGATCATGTTTGCCACAGTACTATCCTCTTTCCAACATTCTCCTCAACCCTGAAGTCTCAAGTCTCCTTCCACCCTTCCACCTCTCCCAATATTAGACAACACAGTATCAACAGTAGAGACCTTCAAATTTCTAGGTTCTATCATATCTCAAGACCTAAAATGGTCACCTAACATCAAAAACATCATCAAAAAGGCACAACAAAGAATGTTCTTTCTGCGCCAGCTCAAGAAGTTTAAACTGCCCAAGGAGCTGCTGATCCAGTTCTACAGAGGAATCATTGAGTCTGTCATCTGCACCTCTATAACTGTCTGGTTTGGTGTTGCAACTCAACAGAACCAACACAGACTTCAGAGGAGAATCAGAACTGCAGAAAAAACTATTGCTGCCAACCTGCCTTCCATTGAGGACCTGTATACTGCACAAGTCAAAAAGAGGACGGGGAAAATATTTACTGACCCCTCGCATCCTGGACACAAACTGTTTCAACTCCTACCCTCAAAATGTCGCTACAGAGCACTGCACACCAAGACAACTTTAGACACAAGAACAGTTTTTTACCGAACACCATCACTCTACTAAATAAATAATTCCCCCAACACTGTCAGACTTTTTACTAAATCTACACTTCTATTCTACTAGTTTTTCTCATCATTCCTATCATCCTTTTCCTCCCTCTTAGGACTGTATGACTGTAACTTGTTGCTTGTATCCTAAGATTTTTATTCATTGCTTATTTGACTCCTATGACAATCATTAAGTGTTGTACCACATGATTCTTGACAAATGTATATTTTTCTTTTATGTTCGTTGAGAGCATATGCACCAAGACAAATTCCTTGTGTGTCCAATCACACTTGGCCAATAAAATTCTATTCTATTCTATTCAAGGCAGATATTTCTGCTTAAAAAGGGGGGAGAAGCCTCCTGGGAGTAAACAGGGCCAGAAAAGGCAGGGAGAAGACTCCATGGGCCCTTTCTAGTTAAACTATTTCCTCCTGGGATGAAACAGGGCCTCCACCCTCCCTATGGTTTCCCCAATCGCACACATTATTTGCTTTTAGATTGATTCCTATGGGAAAAATTGCTTCTTCTTACAAACTCTTCTACTTAAAAACCTGGTCATGGAACGAATTAAGTTTCTTAAGTAGAGGTACCACTGTATACCTATTTTGCTCTCCAATTTAGGCTAACATGTTTACAAGGCAGTTTCCCTAATGTAATATGTTTTGGAGTGCAACTTTCTGCTCAATGCAAGAACCTTACAAATGCAATGTTTATTACCGAATTTCATCCTATCCAATTTCTCTTGAAAGGCTCCCATTGATGAGGGGTAGCGTGTTCAGTCAGATTCCCAGATAGAATAATAATTCATATTTGAAACAAATTGAACATTTCATTTGATTACAGGTGGAAATTCAACATCCTGGTTTACAAAGAATTTAATTCACACATCGCTATTTCACACTTCATTAGCGTTTAGTTTTCTCTAACAGTTATGACAAATCACTTTTTTGTTGCGAGAAAAAAAACGAAGAGTGCGATATTATTTTTGGTACACCTTGGAGTAAAAAATAGCAAAAGAAAAAAGACCAGGGTTTCAAGAAATATTTTATTTTGCTTGCTCATTCTACAAAGTCAACATTGAGATGCATTAATGATAGAATAAAATTTTCTTTGGGAGGGAGGGAGGAAAGGAAAGGAAAGGAAGGAAGGTAGGTAGGTAGGAAGGTAGGTAGGTAGGAAGGAAGGAAGGAAGTAAGGTAGGAAGGAAGGTAGGAAGGAAGGAAGGAAGGAAGGTAGGAAGGAAGGAAGGAAGGTAGGTAGGAAGGAAGGAAGGAAGGTAGGAAGGAAGGAAGGAAGGAAGGAAGGTAGGTAGGTAGGAAGGAAGGAAGGAAGGTAGGAAGGAAGGAAGGAAGGAAGAAAGGTAGGTAGGAAGGAAGGTAGGAAGGAAGGTAGGAAGGTAGGAAGGAAGGAAGGAAGGAAGGAAGGAAGGAAGGAAGGAAGGAAGGAAGGAAGGAAGGGGAAAAATCAGAGCTTAGACTCACTGAAAAATCTAGTGAAAATACAAGACTCTTAGTCATTGCATTGGGAAAATTGTTATGATTCTTTAAAAAAAAAATTCTGAACAGAAGAAAATGTGGCATCTATCTGCAAAGTTTCTTCCAGGAAGATACTCCATCGTTGCAACCTTAGCTCTTGCATACTCCTATTTATGTGAAGCTCATTTCCACCATCACTGCCACTGCTTCCTCTGAATTTCAACAATGAACTTTTAAATCTCAACCAATAAATGCTCTGCTTTTTACATTGGTAAAAAGAATCAGAATACTAAATATATACTTGGAGGAAATGAATTTGCAGATGACCCTCACTCTGTCAAAGACCTTAGAGTACTCATATCCAATGACCTAAGTCCTAGAGCCCACTGTAACAACATTGCCAAAAAGGCTTTAAGAGTTGTCAATATAATCTTACGTAGCTTCTTCTCTGGTAACATCGAACTGCTAACCAGAGCTTTCAAAACATTTGTCAGACCAATTCTAGAATACAGCTCACCTGTATGGAACCCGCATCGCATATCAGATATTAATACAATTGAGGGTGTCCAGAAATATTTCACAAGAAGAGTCCTTCACTCTTCCTCCCACAACAAAATAGCTTACTCCACCAGACTTGAAATACTGAAATTAGACAATTTACAGCTACGTCGCCTCCGAACTGATCTAAGCATAGTTCACAAAATCATATACCAAAATGTCCTTCCTGTTAATGACTACTTTATCTTCAACCACAACAACACACATGATAGATTCAAACTAAATTTAAACCGCTCCGAACCAGACTGCAGAAAAGGCTTCAGCAATAGAGTGATCAATGCCTGGAATTCACTACCTGACTCTGTTGTTTCTTCCCCAAACCCCAAAATCTTCAACTTTAGATTGTCTGCAGTTGACCTCTCCCCCTTTTCTAAGAGGTCTATAACAGGCGTGCATAAGCGTATCATTGTGCCTACCCTCCCTGTCCTACTCTCCTATTGTCCGGTCACAATTCAAAGTGTTGGTCATGACCTTTAAAGCCCTACATGGCATTGGACCAGATTACCTCCGGAACCACCTGCTACCACACGAATCCCAGCGACCGATAAGGTCCCACAGAGTTGGCCTTCTTCGGGTCCCGTCGACTAAACAATGTCGTTTGGCGGGCCCCAGGGGAAGAGCCTTCTCTGTGGCGGCCCCGGCTCTCTGGAACCAACTCCCCCTGGAGATTAGAATTGCCCCCACCCTCCCTGTCTTTCATAAACTACTCAAGACCCATTTATACCGCCAGGCATGGGGGAGTTGAGATATTCCTTCCCCTTAGGCCATTACAAGTTATGCATGGTATGTTTGTGTGTATGTTTGGTTTTTATAAATAAGGGTTTTTAGCTGTTTTATTATTGGATTGTCACATGCTGTTTTTATCATTGTTGTTAGCCGCCCCGAGTCTACGGAGAGAGGAGCGGCATACAAATCCAATAAATTATTATTATTATTATTATTATTATTATTATTATTATTAATCAATAATTTCTATGTAATGTTGATATAAACTACTATCCTATACTTGATTGACAAATGAATGAATGAATGAATGAATGAATGATAAAATAAATCTGTTCAGTGAAAATTTCTAGTGTCTGTCCTTGAAAATAAAACTTCTGAGAAAGAAGGATCCTCTACATTTTCCCAAGGTCATGGATTCCATCAGTAGGGAAATGAAGCGAGACATTTTTTGCTGTTATGAATTCAGATGCTAAACTCCATACATGAGTTAACAATAGCCGATTTGTGAGGCTTGAAGTCTTGTTATGTTCCCAACAGGTGGGCTTTCCAGATAGATCATAGTGGGGGGGGTGGACTTTTGATACATGCCTGGGTTGGAGCATGGTTCTGTTTGCCCTTTCAAGCACATCCCCTTTATTCTGCTGAGCTGACACCTCCTCGTTCAGCTGAACAACTTAATAAGCTGCAAACATTTGATAAGACAGTTTAATTGCCAGCTTTTATACAGTTTCTTAATATAGATGCAATCTTCAGAAAGGATAAGTTGGGATGCAAATCCCCGCAAACATAATTCAGTATCTCTTGAGTCATGGAATTTGCCTGGAAAGTAATGATGTTGAGGCTTAGGGTTTTGAGAAAACCCAGATAGTGAAATGCAAAAGTCCAGGTCCCATTGCATAAAATTAGAAGGTGTTTCTCTAAAACTTAAACTAAACTTTTACCAATTCCCCAAACTACTCCGAACTACTGTACAGAGCGCTGGTGAGACCACATTTGGAATAGGTGTGTCCAGTTCTGTAAACCTCACCTACAAAAAGATATTGATAAAATTGAACGGGTCCAAAGACAGGCTGCAAAAATGGTGGAAGGTCTTAAGTGTAAAACTTATCAGGAAAGATTTATGAACTCAATCTGTATAGTCTGGAGGACAGAAGAGAAAGGAGGGACATGAATGAAATCTTTAAATATGTTAAAGGGTTAAATAAGGTTCAGAAGTGTTTTTAATAGAAAAGTGAACACAAGAACAAGGGGACACAATCTGAGGTTAGTTGGGGGAAAGATCAGAAGCAATGTGATAAAATATTATTTTACTGAAAGAGTAGTAGATGCTTGGAACAAACTTCCAGCAGACGTGGTTGGTAAATCCACAGGAACTGAATTTAAACATTCCTGGGATTAACATATATCCATCCTGAAATAACGTACAGGAAATTGTATAAGGGCAGACTAGATGGACCATGAGGCCATCAATCTTCTATGTTTATACTCAAAATTTCTGCTGCTGATTCTCCAGAAACATAGAAACATAGAAGACTGTTTCTATGTTTCAGAGCTAGCTGAATACCATCTCTGTTGCTAATGATAGACACCATAATTTGACAGAAGACTTTCAGGGGGAAAAGAGTCAAAAGTGGTGGGCAGGGAAAAACACAGGTGTAACAGCCTGGAAACACCTGGTGTTTAAAAGAGAAGTCAGTTTATGAAAAATATATGATTGTCCTCATACTCTAGATTCACAAAAGTTCTTAAAGAAACAGCAATTTGTTTATTTGTTTATTTTTTTTAACTTGTATGTCACCCAATCACGAAGGACTCAGGGCAGCAGGAATCTTGGTGTGTTCTTTGCCAATTGCCAACCTAACTGATTGTTCTGTCTGGGTCACTCCGGAAGCTATGACCAACCCAAAAAGATAAGCCAGACACACCGGTTGAATCCAAACACAGTTTTATAATGGTAAAAAGCAAGGAAACCAACAAAAATTGTCCTTACAAGTCAGGAAAGCACTGGAACTCCAAAAGAAACACGAAAGCAATTGTGCATACAGAAAAACAGAATCCTTAATGCCAAAACAAGGCTGTTGCTAACAGACACCAACCTCCCATGGGTCTTCAAGACTGCTGGGCCACGAGCCAGGAACAAAAATGCTGAGACAAAATGCAGATAACAGCAACTCCTCTTTGATAACACTCCACGCTGCCGAAATGGTTCTCATGCCTTATAAACCCTTCCCTGCTAATGAGGACCACACCCAACCCCCAGGTGCTCCTCATTCAACGCTGATAATATCTACGCAGTTGAGTTCTCCTTTGAGCTATGCGTCTCTGCCGCATACTAATGATAGCTTGTGCTTCGTCATTCAGGGACTCCAGGGAATCCAGAGAATCAAAGCTACTTGCTTGAGATAGCCCTTCCCCAGGGCTCCCAGGCCTTGCTTCATCTTCACTTTCTTGACTGCTGGCTCCACTGTCCGGCTGTACAGAACTCTCCCCTCCGCTCTCAGACTCCCCCGGGCATGGAGCCAGCAGAGACGCAGCTGGTCTTTGATCTGACTCAGGCTGAACCACAGCACTGATAAATTGAATAGAGCCAGAACTGTGGCTAGAAGGTGGGATTTAAGATGTCTAACTGGATTACCGAATACTGATTGGCAGGTATCGGTGGAATTTGGAGTGTGCCGGAGAACGAACTGGCATATTTGAGCCAGGAGCCTATCAATTCATTTAAAAAGAAGATAGAAGCCTGGGAAAAGATTCAACAGATTAATAGAGTTGGAAGGGACTTTGCAGATCAACTTCTAGTCCAACTCCCTGCCCAAGCAGGAAACCCTACATCTGCTTCTACTTAGGATTGAACTCACAACTTCCTGATTGTGAGGCAAGAGCTCCACCCCTAGGCCACAGCAGCTGTTAAATTAGGATATTTTCCAGGAGGGTAACTTAACTTAAAAGGAGCAGAGTTAGCTGAGAAATATATACAAGTAATGGAAAAAATATCTGGGATAAATGAAGAAGTTCATTCACCCATTTACAATCTTCAAGAAAAAGAGTAATGCATCTCCTCAATTACAAACTTTAAGAAAAGTCCATGTAAAAAGACTGAAAGTGAAAGGAGGTTAGAAGGAAAGAGGGGAAACAAACCTCTTAAAAGAGCAAAGGAAGATTTAAAAAAGCAAAGAGCTGGACATATAAGTCTGGAAGCTGGACAGAGTCCAAAAACCTAAGAGAAATTATTGAAAACATCCATTAGTAAGTTAATGGGCTTATTAGAAAACTCTGAAAGTAGGTTAAGTAAGAGTAGGCTTATTACTTTATCTTAGAACCGCAGTAGCTAACTTCTTCCCTGTGTATCTGTAGCAAAAGAAGTAAAAATTCTTCAAGGGTGAAATCTGTACCTACTCATGTGGCTTGCCTGAGTATAAACATCATAAATGAACCTTTGACAACCCTGAGAATTGTCTCTGTTTAGGATGTCATTTAGATAAACAATTGGAGGGTTGATACGGTAAGTTTTTATGTCGTGGTATAACAGCAAGTTTTTAAGTTGTCCAGGTGTGGAATGGAGTAGAGTGGAATGGAGTGGTGTGGAGTCGAATGGAATTTAATGGAATGGAATGGTTTATTGGCCAAGTGTGATTGGACATACAAGGAATTTGTCTTTGGTGCATATACTTTCAGTGTACATAAAAAGACAAGATACATTCATCATACATTCGTCAATATGGACTTCAGCTGGAATTCTGGGAGTTGGGGTCCAGACCTAGATAAGGTATATAGAATGGAATAGAATAAAATTCTTTATTAGCCAAGTGTGATTGAACACACAAGTAATTTGTCTTTGGTGCATATGCTCTCAGTGTACATAAAAGGAATGTACATATGTACATTTGTCAAGAATCATGAGGTACAACACCTAATGATTGTCATAGGGTACAAATAAACAATAAGGAAACAATCAATATTAATATAAATCATAAGGATGCAAGCAACAAATTAAATAGAATGATCAACAACCTTGAAAAAGAATCTGAAATCATGAATGGATAATGGCTTTAGAGGGCCTTCTGAATAGGATTCAAAGTATGGTTATCCTTGCCAATTCTGAAACTGAGATGACATACCATACGTCATTCATGGTATTTTGAAACTGGTAATTTGGTCATTTGAAACTGATTTCAAATTATAGAAAGAGTTTGAGTTTGCCAGTGCATTTCCCCATATGTTCTATCTGTCAAAAAGTGACACATGTCAGAAATATGTTGAAACTCTGCAAATACCCCCTTTGCTGGAAGGAGTGAGACAAAACACAAAAACAGGAGGCATTGATTCACAGCATGTGTGGCTGCACTGCTGACATTTTGCAACAATAGTAATTGAAACTATGCCAGAAAGTTTCTGAAGAAACTATGCTTACTAGAAGGAAGCAGCAGGGTAGCACAAAGCTCCATCTTAGGCCCAATACTCTTCAAGATCTTCATAAAAGACTTAGATGAGGGAATAAAAGGGAAACCTACCAAATTTTCAGAGGACACTAAGATGGCAGGAATAGCAAACACCCTAGAATAGTTGGTTAAGAAGGGTGGCATAGAAATCTAATAAGTAAGTAAGTAAGTGTTCTGCCCGTGTGTTTCAACCACCCATAATTACAGGGTAATTAGTCCAGGAAGACACACACCACATGATAAAAGGAAAACCCAAAAGTTTTTATAAACAGAAAAACAGAAACAGCTCCCTTTTTAAATGTCAAAGGGGTTTTCTGGTACACACAAGTAGCCTCATTTTCTCTTGTAATAATCCTTCAGTTGTTGTCTCCTATGCATCACTCTACGCATGCGTGGATGTGTCATTAATTCTTGTTCAGAATCCAGGGATGATACAGATGATTGATCTCCTCCTGGGCTGTCTGCCAAACTCCCCTCTTACCTGTCACTCATGCTTACTTGGTCAGAGGAGGCTTTGTCGGCTGATTCCATCGGGAGCAAAACAGGCCTGCGGCATGTGGATGTTTTCCCCACATCCACCTGCACATTCCTTGGGGCAGGAGCTGAGCCAGAGCTAACCACAACAGTAAATAAGTAAGTAAGTAAATCCCACAAAGAAGGGGCCTAGGGGTCAATCTTTAACCCCACCACACCAATACCGACTACAACTGACCGCAGAGGTAGGAGGAGAACCATCATAAAATGGTGCCTCCCATCCCAACCCCTCCAGTCAACACAGAAGGATACCATGGTCGATGGTATCAAAAGCTGCTGAGAAGTCAAGAAGCACCAGGACAGAGGAATAACCCTTGTCCCGGGCCCTCCGGAGATCATCCATCAGCGTGACCAAACAGTTTCAGTGCTGTACCCGAGCCTGAAACCAGACTGATAAGGGTCAAGATATATAACACTTGACTTTTTTTTATCAGCCATTAAGTTAATGGGTTGATTGTGAACTAATCACTGTGTGAACCAAAAATTAGAACAAAATAAGAATAGACATTGAAATGTGGCCAAAGAAGTTCTATCGTGAAAATTAAAAGAAGCCAAATAATTTTGAGACTTAAAAAAGAAGATTGAGATGAAATATTATCCACTAGGTCAGTGGTCCCCAACCTTTTTTCCACCAGGGACAAGTTTCAGCAAGACAATTTTTCTATGGCCCGGTGGGGGCGGAAAGGGGGTTTAGCTTATCGTTCCATTGTCTCTCCCCCCCTTTTTAATTTTGCGGGGGAGTTGAGGTGACAGAGGGAGGAAGGGTAGGAGGGGCGGTTTCCTGTCTCTTTCCCCTCCTGTTCACTCGGGACCGCTGTTTGCCTTTCAGCAGTTCCAGAGGACATCCCCCCCCCCGTTCCGGCTGGGATTGCAGCAAGGAATCCCAGAGCAGGGGGAGGTGCCTCCACGGACACAGTCACCTTCCTTTGCGATCGCTGCCTGCTTGGAGCGCCCACCACTGCCAGGTCTGGTAATTTTCTTGCAGCAAGGAATCCTTCCAAAAGAAAATTACCAGAGCTGGTGGTGGGGGTTTCATGGTCACACACACACCCCTGGCTTCGCTCCCACCCAGGACCCCGGGAATTGGGTGGGGGAGCCTAGCAAAAAAAGAGCTGCACAATGCCAAAGCCTTTTCGTTTGAGCTGCAGGCAGAGCGAGGGCTTTGCAAGGGCTTCGCAAGGAGGAAATAGACCACTTTCGACGAGAGAAGAAAGACAGGAAAGGAAGAAAGCAAGCAAGCAAAGGTTCTCTCAGCCCGAGGCAAATGGCGGTCCCAAGTGAACGTGAGGGGAAAGAGACAGGAAACAGCTTGGCACTCGCCGGCTCCACAGTAGCTGCTGACTCCGCGGACCGGTGCAACATGCCTTGCGGCCCGGTACTGGTCCGCGGACGGGCGGTTGGGGACCCCTGCACTAGGTCATACCATACCATACCATACCATACCATACCATACCATATCGCTTCTATAAATGACACAAATATTTATGTTTTGTTATAGGGCATTATTGACTCTCATGAGCTTAATTATAGAATAGGTTGTTTCGGTTAACATTAGAAATGAATTCTGAATGATAACAGAACTTAAATGAAAACAACGTGAATGAGTAAAACATTCTCCTTTATTAGAGATATTTAAGAAGGACAGAAATGAATGGAATGAATTGTTATTGTGCAAAAGAAACACTGATGTAAACCCAGCAATAAGTAGAAATTTCATTTGTTCTGTTACTTATTTACATATGGAAATCAAGTGCATAAACCAGTCACAAATACAAGCAAACTAGCATTAATCATAATCTAAGACTAACATTTTCCCTATAGGGTTTAGATTTTTCAAAGGACAAACTTTCAACAGAATGAATCTGATCCATTCAAAAAGATAATCTCAAAACATGGAAGACATAAACCAGCCCAGAAAATCAATTATTTACAAAAAGTTTCATCTTGAAATATTAAATGTCACCAAAATTATGTATTCTCAAGCAATTACTTGAAAGAGGTCTATTTAAATATTTTAAATATATTTTAAAAAGAAGAAGAAGAAGTAACAGTTTAGATTAGAAGGGGAAAACACAAGCATTATAAAGACAGAAATACTTAGTACTGTGTACAAGACATTTGGGTTGGCAATATATTAACAATGCAAACAATATATTAGCAATGAATGTTTGTCTGCATTGAAGTTCTATAGCTTTAAGAGGTAGTGTTGCAAATTGCCATAAGAGGGAGCCAGATTCTCTATCTCTGCTTTCTCTGTTCTTTCTGCTGATTCATTGTGACTGATGTAGTAAGCTCTGTGTTAGTTTGATGGATTTGTAAGCTGTAATGTATGTCTGATGTGTAAGACAAAGACAGGCTTGTAATCAGTGATGGGCTACCAAAATTTTTATTACCACACTGCGGGTGTGGCTTATGCATTTTGTTTCAACATCTTTCAGTGCAAATTGGGTGTTCTGGGGTGGAGCTCCATTTTCACTACCCCACTGTGCCCCCCCCATCCGTGCAGTAGCCCACCCCTGATTATCTACTATATAAAGTGTATGTACACACACGCATGCACAGCTCTTCTAAAATTATACACATTCAACCTCATTTACTACGATAGGAAAAACATAATCAGAGTCCAGAAGGGGAAAAAAGAGGGGGGGGGGAATCAAAATTTTGCTACCGGTACTACGTACCTGACCGTTCCCGTAGGAGCCTACCACTGCTTGTAATATTATTATTGCATTGAAATATATTGTCTGTTTATCTTCACTGTGCTATTTCTAAAATAAACACTATTTGATACATTTTAACGTATCTGCCTTGTATGGCTGAATAATTACTCATATCTCCTGGATATCTACTGGAATCCCACGTTTTCCTCTCTGCGTGTCCTTGATAACTCGAAGGTTCTGCATACTCCTTAACAATACGCAGCAATCAAAAAAGAAAAAAAATGATTTTGAAGTTTGCAATCCTTTGGGAGTGCATTTATTTATGTATGTATGTATGTATGTATGTATGTATTTATTTATTTATTTATTTATTTAATCCAATATATAATACACATTGAACAGAAAGATATGTAATAGTATTGTTCTGTCTGGGTTTTCCCTGACCTCAACACCAACTGAAAAAACAGCCAGACACTCTGGTAAAATCCAAAAGTATTTTATAGCTGGAAAAAATAAGCACAAAGGAAAACCTGTCTTCACAACAGACAGGCTATAATACGTTACAGCAGGGTCCTGATGTCCAGTCAATACCCCAAGCTTCTTGCTGGCACCCCCCCCCCCCCAAGGTTTCAATAGTCCAAGGCACAAACCAGGATTGTAAGCCACCAAAGTTCACAGACAGGTCTCACGAATCTCCAAGATAAAACTCCACAAGCCAGGAAGGGTGGGTCCGCCTTTTATCCTTTCCCAAGAGCACCACACCCAAACCCAGCTGTGACTTCTAATGCTGGAAATACTTAGCCAATTGAGTCCGTCTCTGATTAGCTCTCCTTTGTCGCATATCTATGATGTCTTGAGCATTTTCCCCTAAGGAATCCAGGCTGCTTGCTGGGGAGAGCTCCCCCTGGTGGGACTCTGGCTGTCCTTCTTCTTCAGCCTGGGATTCCTCTTCCTCGTCAGTCTGCACCTCCTGTTCCTCAGCCTCTCCCTCTGAGCTGGAAACCGACAGAAGGTCAGCCATTCCCGGAGGGGTCCCAGACTGAACCACAACAAGTATAAGTAAAGAAAAGAATAGAAGAAAAGATATAAAAGTATAGGTGAACATATTAGAAAGGAACAAAAGATAAATGAGATAAGGAGAGACAATTGGACAGGGACGGAAGGCACACTGGTGCACTTATGCACGCCCCTTACTGACCTCTAAGGAACCTGGAGAGGTCAATCGTGGATAGTCTAAGGGAAAAAAGGTTGGGGGTTAGGGGTTGACACTACTGAGTCAGGTAATGAGTTCCACGCTTCGACAACTCGGTTGCTGAAGTCATATTTTTTACAGTCAAGTTAGGAGCGGTTAATATTAAGTTTGAATCTGTTGTGTGCTCTTGTGTTGTTGCGATTGAAGCTGAAGTAGTCATTGACAGGTAGAACGTTGCAGCATATGATCTTGTGGGCAATACTTAGATCGTGTTTTAGGCGACGCAGTTCTAAGCTTTCTAGACCTAGGATTGATAGTCTGCTTTCGTAGGGTATTCCGTACTTCCCTAAATTGTATACTTCCCTAAAAGCAGCAGGACTTGTTCTCAGTCACTATTTTAAAGATCAAGATGCAAGTCAGATATGTTTTCACTTACTTCTTGTTCCAAGTTATTGCTAAAGGGGAGGAGGATTCATTTCCATACTGCTTTATATAAGCGCTTCTGTTCAATTCCTGTTTTGATTGAATGTCATGTTTTCATATATACGAGAGAAAAAAAATACTTAGTGTTCAGAGAGAAATCTAAATAGCACAAGTCAAGCGCACGGTTGGAACATTTTAGTCAAATGCTGCCGAATAACTTTTTCTTTATCACACAGGAACTTAGTATGGCCTTGGGATGAAACACTAATTAATTGCCATCAGAAACCTGCCATTAATCAGCTCAATTTTAGCCTACATTTTGGCTGACATTTAAATTATAAATTATACTGGGATAATCTTAACGCTTACAAATTACCTCTTTAGAAAAGCCAGAGTAAATAGAATAAGCACAATGGAACTCTTATTACCCTCCTGTTTAGAAGATATGCAGTAGTACTTTGTAATATGGAGTATCTTTTTAGAATTTTTAAATCTATGCATACCAAAGTCCTGGAATTAAACTTCTTGGGGGGGGGGAGTCAATGCCATTTTTATTTTGCTTCATTTCAGGTTGTGATGTTCATAAATTTTCTCAAACTAAGTTCAAAAAACAGCATTGAGAGTTCATGGTGGACAAGGGGAATTGGCTACCAAATAAAACTTAAGGGAAATGTGTGAAAAAGAGGGAGAGAGAAAGAGGGAGGGAGAGAGACAAAGAGAGAGAGATGCTTTCCAGACAAGAAACAGAGTAACCAACCTGTGAAAAGACTAAATAAGATGTGAGGTAAAAACAGAACTGGGTTCTAAAACCCATTAGTAACCGTTTACGCATGCACAGAAGCATCCCAGGTGGGAACCTCTTGCCACCAGAATACCGGTTCATAGAACCGGACAAAACCAGGAGTACCTACTGCTGGGTCAAAACCCAAGTCAAGCTAAAGGGGGGCGGGAAATATTGCATTAAGGGATGGGATATGTTTTTATTGTTGTTAGTTGCAAAGTGTGTCCGACCCATCACGACCGCATGGACAATGTTACCTTCAGACCTTCCTGTTCTCTACCATCCTCTGCAGTCCAAAGATATTTCACCAGAAGAGCCCTTCACTCCTCCACTCGAAACAGAATATCCTACGAAAATAGACTAACAATCCTGGGTCTAGAAAGCTTAGAACTACGGCGCCTAAAACACGATTTAAGTATTGCCCACAAGATCATATGCTGCAACATCCTACCGGTCAATGATTACTTCAGCTTCAACCGCAACAACACAAGAGCACGCAACAGATTCAAACTTAATATTAACCGCTCCAAACTTGACTGTAAAAAATATGACTTTAACAATCGAGTTGTCGAAGCATGGAACTCATTACCGGACTCAGTAGTGTCACCCCTAACCCCCAACATTTCTCCCTTAGACTCTCCAAAATTGACCTCTCCAGGTTCCTAAGAGGTCAGTAAGGGGCGTACATAAGTGCACTAGTGTGCCTTTCGTCCCCTGTCCAATTGTCTTTCCTTTATCTCATATATCATATATATTTTCTTCCTTTCATATATCTTCTCCTCTATTTTTACATATTATCTTTATATATATTACTCCATGTCTATTCTCTTCCATATGTATTGTGTATTGGACAAACAAACAAACAAACAAACAAACAAATAAATAAATAAATAAATAAAGTGACACCTAGTGCTTCAGTAACTCCATCCAGCCACCTCATTCTCTGTTGTCCCTTTATTCACTCTACTAAATAAATAATTCCCTCAACACTGTCAGACTTTCTACTAAATCTGCACTTCTATTCTACTAGTTTTTCTCATCATTCCTTTCACCCATTTCCTCCCATGTTGACTGTATGGCTGTAACTTGTTGCTTATATCCTAAGATTTTTATTAATATTGCTTCTTCATTGCTTATTTGACCCCTATGACAATCATTAAGTGTTGTACCACATGATTCCTGACAAATGTATATTTTATGCACGCTGAGAGCATATGCACCTTGTGTGTCCAATCACACTTGGCCAATAAAAATTCTGTTCTATTCTATTCTATTCTATTCTATTTTTTTAGCCCTCAATTGTTCCCAGCATTAGGCTCTTCTCCAGTGAGTCCTTCCTTCTCATTAGGTGGCCAAAGTATTTGAGTTTCATCTTCAGGATCTGGCCTTCTAAAGAGCAATCAGGGTTGTTCTCCTCTAGGACTGACCGGTTGGATCGCCTTGCAGTCCAAGGGACTCACAGGAGTCTTCTCCAGCACCAAGGCCTCAATTCATAACTTCACTGAGCTACACAATCGCCTTTGCCACCACAAGGCAGTAATCCATGAAGAGGGATATGTTTTTTAGAAGGAGCTAATTCAGGCAACAGGATAATTTCCTTGGAGAGGGTGTGACACAATCTCATTATTGGATAACTTCTGTTGTGGTTCAGCCTGTGGCTGCTCAGGGACCGGCTGTGTCTCTGCTGGCTCCATGCCCGGAGGAGGATGACAGCGAAGAGGAGGGGGCTGAACAGTCGGACGGGGGAGAGGAAAATCAGGAATGGGATGAAGGAGAACAGCATGAGAGCCCCGGGGGGGGGGGCTCTCCCCAGCCAGTAGTTTGGAGTCATTAGGTGATGACGCTCAAGCCGTCATTGACATGCGACAGAGACGGTCAGATCAAAGAAAGGAGCAATTAAAGAAGTATTATCAGCACTGAATTAGGAACAGCTGGGTTTGGGTGTGGTCCTCCTTAGCAGGATTTAAAAGGCAGGCAAGCCCTTGAAGCCATGTGGAGTGTTATCAGTTTGGAGTTGCGTTATCCTGTCTTGTTTCTTGGAGTCTCTGTTCCTGGCTTGTGGCCCAGCAGCTTTGGAAGACCCGTGGGAGGTGTAGGTCTGCTATCTACAGCCTTGGCTTGGCAGCAAGAATTCTGTATAGCTGCATGGACTTTTGCCTTCGTGGATATATCTGAAGATACAGCATTTTCCTGTTTGTAAGGACATTTTCTGTTAACTGTGTTTTTCTTGAATTTTATAAAACTGCCTTTGCTTTTTACCAGTGTGTCTGACTTCTCTTTTTGGGTTGGTATTGGCTTCCAGAGTGACCCAGACAGAACAACTTCCAAAGGAAGTTCAACCTTCTCCCCAAATGTTGCCCTTGAAGGGCTGAACCAATACATTTGGAGCACCGTGCACATAAATGGAGAGAAATTGACCTCTTTCTTGGATGGGAAAGAACATTTCTATCATTTTCTCAATTTTCATCTGGGCATAAGTGTTATATCTCAGAAGCCCGTGTCAATTTTAAAGCATTTTCCTAATGAAGACTGCTGGGGAGGATATGCTCAGTAGGATCAGATGAGCCTAAAGATTCCCCGAAAGCAATAGCAGAGGTAGGCATCCATTTATCTTCAAGAGAATCAATAATGTTATTTGCTCTACTGCTCTAAACATTTGTCTCAGTTATGCTTGTCTTCTCGACTCTTTCCAAATCGGTCAAAGCAAGCGGTCATGTTTGGGAATGGGGATAATGGTAGGCCTAGTGGAACAGGGGTGGGCTTCAGACATTTTAGCGAGGGGCTATCTGCCCGGTTGCTGGGTGGGCATGCCCATGGTGGGCATGGTCTAGTCGGCCTCCTGCACCATGGCAGCAGGGGACGTTTTTGCCCTCCTTGGGCTCCGGAGATTTTTCGCCAGCCTCTAAGAGGGTGAAAATGGCCTCCTCAGGCTCCAAAGCCCCTTTGGAGGCCAGAAACAGGCCCGTTTCTGGCCTTCTCAAACTTCCAGTAGGTCCACTTGTTGCCCTACCTGAGCATTGCATGTGCCTGTATCCAAAATGGGCCACATGGGGACTCCTTGGAGGGCAGGGGAGAGGTGGTGGGGCCAGTCAGGAGTGGAATTTGGGGGTTGTTTGTTTGCTTTGTGAAATACATATTGGTGGTATACAAAGATATAACAATGTTTAAATACATGATACTAGTAAGAGAGAAACATTAGGACAGGGGACGGAAGGCATGCTGGTGCACTTGTGTGTGATATGTATGTACACATATGACATATATACATAGAATTAAAGATTGTATTTTGGATGTTCAGTAATAATAGTAAATAGATAAGGAAATTGTATCTCTTTGAGGCGAGGGGAGGCCAGGCACACTAACCCTAACCCAAACCCTTGACGTGAGTGTTGTCAAGATGGCCACCTTTAAGCCAGTCACATGACTTTTAAGCCACCCCCCTGGTCACATGATTGTCAAGCCACTCCCACCTGGTCACATGGCCAACAAGCCACACCCACAAAATAAGCCAAGCCCACAGTGTGGTAGTAAAATATTTTGCAGCCCTTCACTAGTCAAAGTCCATGCGTTCACTCTAGGGAAGGCTAATTTGTTCAGTGTGGAAACAGTATTAACTTTCTAGCATTTTTCTTGACTGCCGGACATATTTTTTAAAACTATTTTTTATTGGTTCATTCAATTTCTATAGCCGTCCATTTCAATCCAATTGACTCTAAGTCAATAAGAGTCAACAGGGTGGCGTTAGGGCAACTGCAAGTTTTAGGTTTGGGGTTTGAGTTGGAGAAGACTGGCATAGCTCAATTTGTGCTATCAACAAGTAAAGATAAACCTTTTTCTGGGTGATGTGAACTTTATAAATATATTATACAAAACAGTCCTGGTAACTTCAATAACAAATAGACAAGGCACTTGTATTATCACTTAAATTTCCTTATCAGTTTGGGCAAAAAATCTAGCTTTTCTGAAAGTATTTCCTCTTGAGAACTGTTCTGTCGGGCTCTCTGGTAGAATCCTCCCAAAAATTCACAGCTACAATTTTCAGACACACACACGTTTGAAAATTCAAAACGATGTTCTTTATAATGAAAATTCCCTTAACCTAAGCCCTCTTTTGGTATAGCCAAGAGCACTCGTCTCCAAACAAACTGGTAATTTGTACAAGTCCCTTATCAGTTCTGTGATACTTAGCTTGCAGCTGTGAGGCCATTCACAGTCCTTCTTCTTTCACAAAGTGAAACACACTTTGCTCTGGTTTAGTTTCAAAGCGGGGGGAAATCAGCAAACAAAAAGTCAAAGTCAGTAAAGCAGCCAGGAAACACAACAATCAGATAATCCTCCACAATGGCCAAACCCACAGGCTGCTATTTATAGCAGCCTCACTAATTACCACAGCCCCACCCAACCACAGGTGGCCTCATTTTCTTTGATAATAATCTCTCAGTTGTTGTTGCCTATGCATCGCTCTCCGCATGCGTGACTGTATCATTAACTCTTGTTCTGAATCCAAGGAGGAGATAGATAATTGATCTCTTTTCTGAGCTGTCTGCCCCACTCTCCTCCTCCCTGTCACTCATGTCTTCTTGGTCAGAGGAGCCTTCATCATCAGATTCCACCGGGAGCAAAAGAGGCCTGCAGCATGTGGATGTCTCCCCCACATCCACAGTCCTTGAGGCAGGAGCAGGGCCAGAGCTAACCACAACAAGGACCAATTCTGAATTGCCCCTTAGAGGCAAAACATTAGTGCACAGCACAATGTCATAACAGCCTCCTTGAAATAACCAAGACAGCAGCACATGTTCTCAATAGTTTACAATACTTTGCACACTTCGACTTTAAAAAAAATATGAAAACAGCCTGTGGGTACCAATAACTCAATCTAGCTCATCTGTTCCCATTCTACTTAAAATACATCTATTTTTAAAATGAACTATTATTATCATTGTCATCGTGTGCAAGGTTGTTTTTAATGACAGAAAAAGGTGTCACAATGAAGTCCTGGCAAAGAATCAGAGCTGGCACGCTGAATGTAAGTTCACACTTAAAGCATTATGTTCATTAATTTCTAGCCATTCCTAACCACGTCCAGGGAGAAATGCAACCAGCCAAGAAAATTCTTTATTCTTCCATCTAAAAGCAATCAGTCTGACAGACTCAGACTTATTCAGAATGGAACCACTCCAAATCGTTGCCAGACAATTAAATTCAAAACTGCACCTGGCCGCAAAATATATATTTTTCTTGATGTTTATATTGTTTATCCTGTAAGGAAGAGTTTACCTATCCTGAAACAAAGCCCTTTTGTTTAGGATGCTTTGAAGATTTTTGCTATTATTGTTTCTATTTGGTAGTGAGCCAAATTATTTTAGTAGGAAGGTTGTACAGGTAGCCTTATTCTGTATACAAATATGAGTGTTTTCCTTCAAATAAGATTTTCATTTAAACACACAGTTCTGCATACATATATGTGCCCACGAGCTTGGCTCTAGCTAGCTAGTCCTTACTCGCTAATTTAAATCTCTAGTATCATTATTTTCAACAGTGTACTGATTATCCTCTGTTCATTATCATCAAGCCACCATTTTATTCTTATATTTTTCTTATATATCTAGTATATTAGATTTTTTTACTGTTTTATTGTTTTTATTATTGTTGTGAGCCGCCCCGAGTCTTCGGAGAGGGGCAGCATACAAATCTAATAAATTGAATTGAAATTGAATTATTATTATTATTTATTATTATTATTTATTATTATTTATTATTATTTATTGGATTTGTATGCCGCCCATCTCCGCAGACTCAGGGCGGCTCACAACAATAATAAAAACAATATAACAGTAAACAAATCTAATATTAGATATATAAGACTTGAATTATTCTGCGTAGGGTTATGGGGGTTTCTGCTTCATAGATTCATGTTGCTGGAATTTCTGAACTGATTTGGTTTGCTAAGTCAGATCAAGAATTAAGAATCATTTATGGCAGGGGTGTCAAACTCCATTTCATCATGGGCCATATCAGAATTTTTTTTAAACTTTTTATTTTTTTCTCCACAATTTTCATGTGCACATCTATGCATATACCATAAGACATATCCAAACATACATAAATATACATGTTTATCCAATCATGAATCAATATTCTATTTTTGTACCCATTTATACTACTATTTATAAGTCTGTTTTTTGCTGCCAATCTGCCTTCCATTGAGGACTTGTATACTGCACGAGTCAAAAAGAGGGCGGGTAAAATATTTACTGACCCCTCACATCCTGGACACAAATTGTTTCAACTCCTACCCTCAAAACGTCGCTACAGAGCACTGCACACCAAGACAACTAGACACAAGAACAGTTTTTTCCCGAACGCCATCACTCTACTAAACAAATAATTCCCTCAACACTGTCAGACTTTCTACTAAATCTGCACTTCTATTCTACTAGTTTTTCTCATCATTCCTATCACCCATTTCCTCCCATGTTGACTGTATGACTGTAACTTGTTGCGTATATCCTAAGATTTTTATTAATATTGCTTCTTCATTGCTTATTTGACCCCTATGACAATCATTAAGTGTTGTACCACATGATTCTTGACAAATGTATATTTTATTTTATGTACGTTGAGAGCATATGCACCAAGACAAATTGTGTGTCCAATCACACTTGGCCAATAAAAATTCTATTCTATTCTATTCTATACTCCCCTCCTTCTATCTCTATCTTAAGCCCTTAAGTGAGCGGTGCCCAATTTTTAGAAACTTTTTTTTGCTATCCTGTCAATCACTGCAGTTGTTGAGTGAATCACCTGGTTATTAAGCAAATCTTTCTCCCCCATTGACATTGCCTGTTTGAAGCTGGCTGGGAAGGTTGCAGAAGTTCAGATGACATTGGAACGCTACAACCATTGTAAACCGATGTTGTTGTTGTTGTTGTTGTTGTTGTTATTGTTATTATTATTATTATTATTAATTAGATTTGTATACTGCCCCTCTCCGTAGACTCGGGGCGGCACCTGATCACACGACCATGGGTTGCTGCGACAGTTATAAGTACAGTAAT
The DNA here is from genome assembly GCF_031021105.1 of Erythrolamprus reginae. Taxonomy (NCBI): domain Eukaryota; kingdom Metazoa; phylum Chordata; class Lepidosauria; order Squamata; family Dipsadidae; genus Erythrolamprus; species Erythrolamprus reginae. Next base: position 15,260,142 of record NC_091958.1, on the reverse strand, counting down.
ACCTCGTCTTACGAACTTAATTGCTTTCGGGACCCGGTTCATAAGGTGAAAAGTTTGTAAGATGAAACAATGTTTCCCATAGGAATCAATGGAAAAGCGAATAATGCGTGCAAGCCCAAAACTCACCCCTTTTGCCCATTACTGCTGGCATTCGGATCCTTGTTTGGGGGTGGGGGGTAACGGTGGGTGGGTGTGAATATGACATTCCTGGCGCTGCTGCTGCTTCTAAAAAGGAAACTGCCATCGCTGCCACTATCCTTTTGTCCTGGCAAGAGGGATAAAATCTGCTGGGACGTGGCAGCCCCACTCTTTGGGAGATCGGGACTGGAGCAGACGGGTGGCTGTGAAGGGGCTGGCTTGGCGAAAGTGCTACCAGTGAAGGGGCCATGAGAGGGTTGGGGTGGGCATTCCCGAAGCACTCGGAGAAAGCGCTCCCAGCGAAGCGGCTGCGAGAGCGCTTTCTCCGAGTGCTTTGGGAACGCCCGCCCCACCTCTTCTGCAGCCCATACACTGGTAGCGCTTTCGTTCAGGGTTGTCAGTGAAGGGGCTGCAGGAGATGCAGGGCGGGCATTCCGGAAGCGCTCAGAGAAAGCGTTCCCAGCGAAGCGGCTGTGAGAGCACTTTCTCAGAGTGCGGAATCCCGGCGGGGGCTGTCATCAAATGGGAAATCCCGGTGGTGACATCACAAGGCAGTGAAATCTTTGCGGCAGTCAGGCAGCGCACACGCAGTAAGAGAGCCCACGCTGCCGGGCTCCAGTTCATAAAACAAAAATGGTTCTTAAGACAAGGCAAACAAATTGTAAACCTTGGGTTCGTATCACGAAAAGTTCATATGAAGGGGCATTCGTAAGACGAGGTATCAGTGTACAAGGATCAGTCCTAAGTCACTGTTTTCAGGACCATTCTAACCTTAAACAAATGCTTGTAAATTGAGAAGTACCTCAACCTCTCAATATTTAAGCATTCAGTGCTTGATCCTGAGGCTTAGCCTGATTTTTTTTAAAAAAAAATAAAAAATCTCTTTATATCCAAACAACAAATCATTCCAGTTCTTTGTTGCACTGATGCAAAGGGGAATAGTGAATGTTAACTGATCAGAGAAAACTGATCTTACATTTTAAAAAATCTAATAATGGTTTCAGGCTGTTTACTTGAGTCCAAATATGAGGGTATTTTCATTGTCATTCAAAACCCTGCAATAGCTGACAAAAACTATAAAAAAAGACGTAACAGGGATCACTGTTTCAGACACAAAGAGATCTCTGCATTTTCTCAATTATCTTTCTTTTCTTGCAAATATGTCGAAGGCGGGGTGCAATGACAGTGAAAGTCTTTTACTCAAACTTATGGAATCTTGCTAATGAAAAAATACCCAGACGACAAAATCCTAAATTTACTTTAGAGAACAAAACGTATCTGGATATTTGATAGAATAGTGCTGTTAAATAACAAGTACGAGACATAATTCTTTTAAATACTATGAAAAACGCTGAACAATCCCTAGACAACAACAATCAATCAGGCTTAGAAGGTTATTTTCCGAAGCCGGAGGACTACAGAAAATGAAAAGGATTATCTAAAAAGAAAAATTGGTCTTTCGCAACAACATATTGTTGCAAGTAAACATATATTGTGCCTTGCAAACTACATGAAAATTTGGCTGTCTAGGGCAGTTTCCATATCTGTCTATCAAGGCATTTGAAAATTCTTATTTTGTACAAAACGAGACAGGATTTAAGAATCAGGGAGATTAAGAATCATCCCCCAATATAAGACATCCCCTGATAATAAGCCCAATTGGGCTTTTGAGTGCATGGCAGTAAGGCCAAGTGCTTATTTCAGTGTTCAAAAAAATATAAGACAGGATCTTATTTTCAGGGAAATGTGTTATGTGTCTTTGGTGCATATGCTCTCAGTGTACATAAAAGAAAAGATACATTTGTCAAGAATCATCAGGTGAAAAACTTAATGATTGTCATAGAGGTCAAATAAGCATTGAAGAAACAACCAATATTAATAAAAAATCTTAAGGACACAAGAAATAAGTTACAGTAAGGGGTGGGCTGCTGCCCGGATGAGGGGGAACACAGTGGGGTAGTGAAAATGGTGCTCCACCCCAGAGCACCCAATTTGCACTGAAAGATGTTGGAACAAAATGCAGGGCGTCCTGCATAAGCCATGCCCACAGGAAATCGGTGATAGGAATGATGAAAAAAACTAGTAGTAATAGCAGTGCAGACTTAGTAAATGGTTTGACAGTGTTGAGGGAATTATTTGTTTAGCACAGTGATGACATTTGACAAAAAAATGTTATTGTGTCTAGTTGTCTTGGTGTGCAGTGCTCTGTAGCGATGTTTTGAGGGTAGGAATTGAAACAGTTGATGTCCAGGATGCGAGGGGTCAGTAAATATTTTCAGAACCCTCTTTTTGACTCGTGCAGTATGCAGGTCCTCAATGGAATCAAAGCAGTGATGGGCTACCAAAATTTTAAGTACCACACTGTGGGCGTGGCTTATGCATTTTGTTTCAACATCTTTCAGTGCAAATTGGGTGCAAATTGGGTGCTCCAAATTTTGCTACCGGAACTGCGTTCCTGACTGTTCCCATAGGAGCCCATCACTGAATCAAAGTTTAAACTGTAGATGGGCGGAGAGAAAGACCTACATTATAGAGAAGCAACATCCAGCAGCATGTTCAACAGACAGTAAACTAAATTTAATAAAATTAATAAAATAGTTAATAAATATATATGAAAATTGAAATGGAAGAGATGTGGAGAAATTCGAAATACTACAGCCTAATTAACTTGAGGCATTTAAAATTAGGATCAGCTTAAAAGATGTATTAGCGAATAGCATATTAATACAATATAAGAAATCTGAGCAGCTATTTATTATCCAGAGGTCTAAAGTAAAGGAGGTAGCATTGGATTTGTATACCATAATTTTTAAAATTGAATTATTGATGTATTTAAACAATTTGATGTGTTGGTACTTTACATTGTACTGTGATTGGTGAGAAAATAAAAAATTTCTGTGGAACATACAGTAAACTACAAACAGTTTAGCACTGTTGTGACAAGAGATGGAGGCTGTGGGAATGTACACTCAATGAATATCATACTTTGTTGCTCCTCCCAAAGACACCCTTTTAGCACCACTTAGTGTAACGGTGTTGCTGGTTCTGTAACGATGTCAGGTTCCCTGACATGTTTTAAATTAAAACCAGGCAGGAGCCATTCTGCACACCAGGTCCCTACAGCGTTAATGAGCCACATCTTGTTCTTGAAATCTAATTGTCTCAAGAACAAAACAGTGACATTCATTCAGAACAGTTTATATGAACCGATTGCCGCCTGTGCAGCTGCTAAATGAGAAAGGTGTTGACCTTTGGAGCTGTACCAGAAGTACTTTGCTTACAATCCCACAAGAGCTACAGGTGATTTAAGCAAGGGTGGGTTCTAACTTACTTTGCTGCCGGTTCGATTCCTCACTCGCCACATGGGTATGGGCGCATTGTGCTCCATGTAGGCACATGCGCACAGTGCTACAAACCCTACTTCTGTGCATGCGCAGAAGGAGAAAACAGTTTCTCCATGTGTGCAGTGTCGTAGAACTTAAAGTCTGTTAGGACCTTAACTCCGGAGGTCAATGGATAGAAGCCTTAATCATTTTTTAAACAAGATTTTTATTTTAAAAACAGAAATAAGAACAAATAAAAAACTGTTTCGATGGAACAGGAGAACATATGCTTCTTACATCATGGAGATTAAGAAAAAAAAGAAAGGAAGGAGGCGACACGAGAGGAGGATCCAATAAGACACACTAGTTAACTGTTTCATTACCAAATGTCTCTGAAGGGCTGTCAATATACAGCGTGGCATGCAGAAGCAAAAAACAAGATGGTGGTGCCTTGGGAGCCACCAAGAGAGCCAATTTTGGGGCGTGGCCAGCCGCACTTGTTATATATAATAATTCCTGTTATATATAATAATTTGTTCTAGAACAAGGACAGAAACAAGGACAGAAACACAAGGACAGAAACAAGGACAGAAACACCAGCCTGAAGATGACGAGTGGGACCTCGTCGAAATGTCGCCAGAAATCTCTGAATCCTACACGGGAAGAAACCCGAATATGCCAAGACCTTCATACCTGTACCTGTGAAAATCTACAAAAAACAACAGTTCTGGAGACCTCGCCTACAAAAAGATATTGACAAAATTGAACGGATCCAAAGACGGGCTACAAGAATGGTGGAAGGTCTTAAGCATAAAACGTATCTGGAAAGACTTCATGAACTCAATCTGTACAGTCTGGGGGACAGAAGGAAAAGGTGGAACATGACTGAAACATTTAAATATGTCAAAGGGTTAATAAGGTTCAGGAGGGAAGTGTTTTTAATAGGAAAGTGAACACAAGAACAAGGGGACACAATCTGAGGTTAGTTGGGGGGGGAAATCAGAAGCAACATGAGAAAATATTATTTTACTGAAAGAGTAGTAGACCCTTGGAACAAACTTCCAGCAGATGTGGTTGGTAAATCCACAGTAACTGAATTTAAACATGCCTGGGATAAACATATATCCATCCTAAGATAAAATACACAAAATAGTATATAAGGGCAGACTAGATGGACCATGAGGTCTTTTTCTGCCGTCAATCTTCTATGTTTCTATGTTTCTATATATATACTGTATATATTTATATATATAAAGGGTAATATTTACTTTTCAATTATCATCCAGGCAGAAGCTACCCAACGCAATTATTCAACCCCAGGGAATCTTTCAATATTGTCTCTCCAAATATTGCCGTAGTCAAGGCAGTGGCCTCTTTCTCCACCACCAGGCTTGGCCAAGAGAAACTGTAATTAAAACATTTATTAAGCCAAACAGAACCCTGGCTCCCTAGTGGACCATTAGCGTGTGGGGCAAGGCAGAAAGGGTGCAGCTTCTGTGTAAATCTTCAGGCAGAAAGTTTACGAGGGCAACGTGTGCTCCAGTGACTGAAGCAATGAAGTATGAGCAACACAATAACCTCACACACACCCCTGGCTGGTTCATCCCTCCGGCTTCATTTATTTTATAATGCACTAAGTGAAGCATTCAGCTTTTGTAGCATTTCTAATTTTCAAAGCCCGTTCTCAGATTTTATAGCATCTTCAATGGTGTTTGAAGAGTCCTTAAGAATTCACAAGCATTCCTGGCGGAACAAACATCTAAGTTCAGCAATTATGCACCAAGACGTTTCAGGTTATGATTATGCACGGAGCCTCTCCCAGTCCCACAGAAATAAACCTTTTATTGTTATTTGTAATGTGCTGTTCTCAAATGAAACGCAAAAGAAACTCCACTTCTGCCTCCCGGCATCATTGCGGAGTTTGGAAATTTGCAAAGTTGTTTTGGAATAGAAAGAGAGAATCCATTTTGTACTTTCTAATTAATGGTGTGAGAAGATTGTAGGAAGATCACTAATACCCCTGTGCCACCTTTAGTACACTTCTTTCGTGACCTTCCAATGAAATCTGCACAGTAGAACAAAAGATGGCTTAAGCCTTATTAACATCTCGGTTGAAATTGGCAAAGCGTATCTTTCTATAGGTAAAATTGGCAAAGAGCAACAAATTAACTAAATAAGAGAATCCCCTCTAGATATTTATTTATGATTTGATTTGATTTGATTTGATTTGATTTGATTTGATTTGATTTGATTTGATTTGGTTTATTTATTTATTTATTTATTTATTTATTTATTTATTTATTTATTTATTTATTTATTTATTTATTTATTTATTTATTTATTACTTAGATTTGTATGCCGCCCCTCTCCGAAGACTCGGGGCGGCTCACAACACGTGGAAACAAATCATAAATAATCTGACAATTTAAAATATTAAAGATTTTTAAAAAGACCCCATATACTAACAGACATACACACAAGCATACCATATATAAATTAAACATGCCCAGGGGAAGATGTTTCAGTTCCCCCATGCCTGACGGCAAAGGTGGGTTTTAAGGAGTTTACGGAAGGCAGGAAGAGTAGGGGCAGTTCTAATCTCCGGGGGGTGTTGGTTCCAGAGGGCCAGTGCCACCACAGAGAAGGCTCTTCCCCTGGGGCCCGCCAACCGACATTGTTTAGTTGACGGGACCCGGAGAAGGCCCACTCTGTGGTTTGGTTTGTTTTGGTTTGATTTGATTTTGATTTTGATTTGAATGCCGCCCCTCTCCGGAGACTCGGGGTGCCTAACAGCAACAATAAGACAGTGTATAATAATAATCCAATACTAAAAACGATTAAAAACCCATTAATATAAAAACCAAACATACATACAGACATACCATGCGTAAAATTGTAAAGGCCTAGGGGGAAAGAGTATCTCAATTCCCCCATGCCTGACTGCAGAGGTGGGTTTTAAGTAGCTTACAAAAGGCAAGGAGGGTGGGGGCAATTCTAATTTCTGGGGGGAGTTGGTTCCAGAGGGCCGGGGGCCGCCACAGAGAAGGCTCTTCCCCTGGGTCCCACCAAGCGGCATTGTTTAGTGGACGGGACCCGGAGAAGACCCATCCTGTGGGACCTAACTGGTCACTGGGATTCATGCAGCAGAAGGCGGTCCCTGAGATAATCTGGTCCGGTGCCATAAAGGGCTTTATAGGTCATAACCAACACTTTGAATTGTGACCGGAAACTGATCGGCAACCAATGCAGACTGCGGAGTGTTGGTGTAACATGGGCATATTAAAATTGACAGCATATAAAGAAAATATGTATAAAATGCTTTACAGCTGGCACATGTCACCAGAAAGGATAGTTAAAATATTTAAAGGTAAATGTATGAAATGTTGGAAGTCATCAAATACGTGGTTCTTTTTGTCATATGTGATGGACATGTGCGGATGCTAAAGTGTACTTCATTTCAACCTTGCAAGAAAGGTTGCTTAGACAAGTTCTTCCTATTTATTCTGGTGAGCTGCAAGATTAAAAAAACCCCTTTCCGCTCTGTTGTCTTAGCAAGCACCCAATACCCGCTACACACTTAATCCTCATTAATATTCAGCCTTTCTTTGCGGATGCCTAAACTAAGCAACTCTTAGAGAAAGAGAGGCAGAATCTGAAGGACTTTAAACCTTGCCCAATGAAAACAACATTTTTGGAAGTTGCTTTCAAGGATTGGCACCTTCACCACTATCCCAGGTCACCAACTCAAGGTCAGGGATACACCAAGGAGTGAATCTCAGATGCTGCAAGAATATCGCCGGCTGACTCACCGGCCCCACGGCGCTGTTGCGGAAGGGCCGGGCAGACTCGGACCCTTCCGATGGCGGCCGCCATCTTGTTTTCGGCCGAAATCTCGCGAGGCGAGATTTCGGCCGAGAATGCCCTGCCCACGTGGCTGGGCATGACGTCGGGTCCGGGCGGGGCCTGCTGGCCCTATTTAAGGGACAGCAGGCCGGGAAGAGAGCCTTTTAGCCCGGACCTGGTGCCAAGAGCAGACACATGGCTGTCTGCTCGTGGAATCCTTCAGCAGCCGCGTGGGCGGCCGCTGCTTGTGGAAGCCTCGTCGGAGGCTTGAGGAGGCTGCAGCTTTGCCCTTCCGAGGCCTGCGGTCTTCTCCTCTTCAGGCTAGGCTGGAGTCCGGCGTGAGCCCCCCCCCCCCGCTTCGTAAAAGGCGGCTGCGTGTTGCGGCCGCCATCTTGAGAGCCTCATCGGAGGCTCGTGGAGCGGTAATGGCCTTCGGGTCCGGTGGGGAGGCTGGGCCTGTGCCGTTTTCGGCTGTTGGCCCCTCTATTTCGTCCAGGGGGGGATCGTTCCGGTCGCCCCCTCGGGAACGGGGGGATCGGGCGGAGGGCTCGCGTGTGCGCCTCCCCCCCCCCCCGGTTCGTGGCCCCTGTTCAGAGGGCAGTTAGGCCCTTGGCGGCAGCTTCCTGCTGCTGCGCTGCCTGTTTGGGCAGAGGCCATTTGCTGCCCTCTTTTGGGGCCGGGCAGCCCCGGTTTCATTATTGTTAAAATAAGAACATGGTGTAAAACAAAACATACATAATAATACTACTGATATTTCTAGTTACTATTATTTAATTATTTATATAGCAACACTGAAGTCAGGAAAAGACCTATTGGTCCCTCTGGTCTGCCCTTATAATAGTTACTGATTTTATCTCAGGATGGCTATATGTTTATCCCAAACATGTTTAAATTCTGTTACTGTGGTTTTATATCCCAAGTCTGCTGGAAGTTTGTTCCAACGATCTACTACTCTTTCAGTAAAGTTGTAGTCAAACCAGTAAAACAGTTATGGTCCAACATTAATTATTTGAATAGTTAGTTGCCCCATGGTAGCTGTGCCTGGGAAGGCGATGAGGCCCTCGGCCAGGGTAGCCAGGAAGCCCCCCCCCGTGGGTCCTGCTGGGGGGGGGGACTACGGTTGGTGGCCACCCGGTCCTAGTTTTTGGGGTTTTTGGGGGGGGGGCACCTGTAACCAGGTTTGCCCCCCCCGCCGGCTCCTACTGCGGGGGCACGGGCCCCTGGGGCAGTTTTTTGCTATGGCCTGGGGTAGCCGGGGCGGGGGGGTTCGGACCCCGCCAACGCGGGCCGTAGTGCCTCCGCCCCTTTTGAAGGCTTACCCGTCGGGACCAGGGGTATTAATGTACGGGGGCCACCACAGTGTGGGACCCGTTTGCTGCATGTCAGGGCTTTGCTGCAGGGGGGCTTGTTCTCGCCCCCTTTTGTAGGTACAGCCGTGCGTGCGGGAGGGCAGGGTGCCCATGCCGCTTCGGTGTGCCCCTGCCCCTAAAAGGGGACGGTTAAGAGGGGAGGGGGTCCAGGGAACAAACCCCAACTACTGGGGGAAAATGGGCCCAGCCCAAGTAGGTAAGCACGCTCGAGGGTTGGTTGAGGGACTACCACCCTCGCTCGAGAGCGGCTGCTCTCTTGCTAGGTTTCTCACAGGGATTCAGGATCCCTTGCAGGGGAGGGGCCCCTTTTTAGGGGTGGTCCCCGGAAAGGCGAGGGGTGAATTTAGGTTGATTCACCACTTGTCTTTTCCTAAAGGGGAGCCAGTGAATGATTTCGTTCCTGACGAACTTTGTTCGGTGCGGTACGCATCATTTGATGCGGCCGTGCCATGGTTAGGAAGTGTGGGGTTGGAGCCCTTATGGGAAAATGCGACATTGAGTCGGCATTCCGGCTCCTCCCCATACACCCAGACGGATTCGGGCTTCTGGGCTTCCATTGCGAAGGTGGGGTTTTTTGTGGACAGGGCACTGCCAATGGGCTGCTCTGTCCCATGCTCTCTTTTTGAGAGTTTTAGCACCTTCTTGGAGTGGTCGCTCAGGAGGCGCAGCGGTCTGGGATCGGTCGTTCACTACCTCGATGGATTCTTGTTGGCGGGGCCTGCGCGTTCAGAGCATTGCTTTGCTCTAATGCTGGTCTTCGAAGCCCTTTGCGCTCTGTTGAGGGGGCCTTTAGCCTCTGAGGGGACCGAGGGCCCCGCCACCAGGATTACCTGTCTCGGTATTGAATTGGACTCGGAGGTGCAATCTTCTAGGTTGCCCCTAGAGAAGTTGCTTAGGATCAGAAGAAAGCTCGATGAGGTGCTGGGCTGCCGGAAGGTTACCCTACGGCAGCTTCAGGAATTGGCAGGCATTCTTAATTTGCCTGTCGGGTGGTTGTTCCTGGTAGGGTTTTTCCAGGAGGTTGTAAGACATGATGGAGGGGCTCCGTCTGCCCCATCATCGTACCCGCCTTTGCGCTGGGGTCAGGGCTGACCTCGGCGTGTGGCGGGATTTCTTGGTTAGGTTTAATGGTTTGTCCTTCTGGAGGCACGAGCTTCTTTTGGGAAGCTGAGTTGCAGCTCTGCTTTGATGTCGCGGGGACTGGTGATTTCGGGGTAGTGTTAGGTGACCAGTGGGGCTGGTCGGCATGGCCTCCGGAATGGAGTGCCTCTTCGTTGGTTGAGGACCTGACGTTCCTGGAGCTCTTCCCCTTAATAGTGGCCTTAGAGCTTTGGGGGGAGCAGTTTAGGGACAAGACCGGGCACTTTTGGTGTGACAACCTAGCGGTTGTCCATGTGGTGAATGCCCTGTCCTCAAAGAGCGACAGGGTCATGCGGCTTGTCCGCCATTTTGTGCACAGGTCCTTGTCCCTAAACGCATTGTTTTGGCTAGGCATGTCCCCGGGGTGGATAACGGGGTCGCTGATGCCCTGTCCCGTGGTCAGTTGTCCAGGTTTCGGACCCTGACCCCGTGGGCCCGGGAGCCGCCAGTGGCGTTCCCCGGCCACCTTTGGAGTCTGGGGGGTCTCCCGGGCGTAGGAGAGTAAAGGTCTGCTGGGCTATGGCCCCCTCTGTGGTGCCCGCACTCTGGGGGTTTCACAGCAGACAGGTGCAGAGTTCGGGGGGTTCAGGCAGGTTACAGGTTACCCCTGTAGCTGGCCTGCCCCAGTTGTGTACTTGGCCATATTTGTGTCCAGTTTAGGCAGTGTGGCCTTTCAGTTAGGACTTGAGGGCCAGGTGGCCGGCCTCGCCTTTTGTCTAAGGCGGGGGCTGGTTTGTGGATTTATGGTGAGTTCCGCATAGTGAAGATGCGGGACGGCTGGCCAGGGCCTTATCACTGGTTGCTAGGTCCTTTTGGCCTTCCATCTCATTGCCTTAGTCGGGCGGGTTTTGGAGTACAGGGTTTGGCCAGGCCAAGCGTGGATCCCGCCGCTTGTGGGAACGCTCGTTCCGCAGTGGCGCCGCCTCTAGTACGGTGACGGCGTTCTCGATACTGAGGATTCGGGGATGCTGACCGCTGGCGGTCGACGGCCTGTTTTAGGCTACGAACGGCCAGTTGAGGGTCCGGGGTAGATCTTAGGCCAGGGCTCCCTTTGGTCCCCTTCTATTCAACCCCGCCAGGATGGACCGACGGTGTTGCTTTGGGTCATGAGTGCTCCGGGACCACTCAGCAACAAGGTGCCGTCGGGGTGGGGACCCTGCCGTCGTGGCGGCTGGGTCCTTGTTGTCTGGCGGGGGAGACGGGGTGTGCGGTAGGACGGGCGTTTCTACCGCTATGCTGGGTGGGCAGCATCCCATTGCTGCGCCCAGATTGGTCCTGGGAGGGCGGCATCCCATTGCTGCGCCCATGTGGTGCTGGGAGGGCGGCATCCCATTGCTGCGCCCAGTTGGTCCTGGGAGGGCGGCATCCCATTGCTGCGCCCGGTTGGTCTGGGAGGGCGGCATCCCATTGCTGCGCCCAGTTGGTCCTGGGAGGGCGGCATCCCATTGCTGCGCCCAGGTGGTGCTGGGAGGGCGGCATCCCATTGCTGCGCCCAGCTGGTCCTGGGAGGGCGGCATCCCATTGCTGCGCCCAGGTGGTCCTGGGAGGGCGGCATCCCATTGCTGCGCCCAGGTGGTGCTGGGAGGACGGCATTCCATTGCTGTGCCCAGTTGTTCCTGGGAGGGCGGCATCCCATTGCTGCGCCCAGGTGGTGCTGGGAGGGCGGCATCCCATTGCTGCGCCCAGGTGGTGCTGGGAGGGCGGCATCCCATTGCTGCGCCCAGTTGGTCCTGGGAGGGCGGCATCCCATTGCTGCGCCCAGTTGGTCCTGGGAGGGCGGCATCCCATTGCTGCGCCCAGGAGGTGCTGGGAGGGCGGCATCCCGTTGCTGCGCCCAGATCGGTCCTGGGAGGGCGGCATCCCATTGCTGCGCCCAGGTGGTGCTGGGAGGGCGGCATCCCTTTGCTGCGCCCAGTTAGTGCTGGGAGGGTGGCATCCCATTGCTGCGCCCAGTTGGTGCCGGGGCAGCATTCCATGGCTGCGCCTGGATGTGTGCTGGGAGGGCGGCATCCCATTGCTGCGCCCAGTTGGTGCCAGGGGCGGCATTTCATTGCTGCGCCTGGATGTTTGCTGGGAGGGCGGCATCCCATTGCTGCGCCCAGGCGGTGCTGGGCGGGTGGTCTCATGGCTACGCCCAGTTGTTCGGGGAGGGCGGCATCCCATTGCTGCGCCCCGGTCGCTGGTCTTGCTCTTGGGGGCAAGGACCGGTACGGCTTGGGGGTCGGCTGGGGACCCGCCAGGCTTGCGGGAGCCTGCGGTGGCTTCACGCTGTGTGGCCCGCCATCTATGTGGTGCGGTCTTCGATCCCCTAGGGATCTTTGTGGGTCGCCTTTTCCCTTAGGGCCATTCACCGGGTCAGGTGTAGAGGCCATAAGGCCCTGGGAAGGGTAGTCAGGGAATTTAGGTGGGATTGTAGTGGCCCATCCCCTCATCACCGTAGATCGGCCGTGGCTTTACCGGGCCGATGGCGTTCACCTGTCAGAGCAGGGGAACGCCATTTTTCTTACAGGACCTGCAGCGGTCTCTGCGTGAGCTGGCGCAGATAGAGGGGGGAGTCGGGGGGCCAAGATAGAGATCTGACCCCCGCTCCGTGGCAGGTTAGGGGCGGAAATCTGGGTGGTTTCAGCAACTGCGTGTTCTCCCTTGGGCATCTTTGGGGATGATTGACAGGTTCTCTCCAAGCCCATGGTGGGTGCTACCTGCGCACTTGGGGGGAACCTGTCTTTGGGTCCCGCTATTGAAGTCCCAGGGTAGGGGTGAGCCGGCGGGACCCCCCTCATGCGAGTGTATGGCAGGGTCTCAGGTGAGGGAGAGGTCCCTCACCTGGACCAGCATCGATTACGCCCATAGTTGCCCAGGAATGTTGACCTTTTACGTCATTTCCGCCCCGGAAGTGTTTGTTTGACCCTGCAGGTCCACTGGTTCCGGGTCATAGTTGAGTATGTTGATTTATGCAAATTTATGCTAATTCATGCTAATTTAATTAATAAATTATGCAAATTTATTATAATAAAAATGACCCAAGTTTAAATCCAGCTCTTGTGTCCGAGTCGTTACTCCGTCTCTTCTGCAATATCGCCGGCTGACTCACCGGCCCCACGGCGCTGTTGCGGAAGGGCCGGGCAGACTCGGACCCTACAGTTACGTCCGATAAAAGAAGGAAGGCTTTCTCATCAGGCCATCTTTAAAATTTGAACAAGGGTGTGTTTTTGTGTGTTTGCCCAATATGTTTTCATGGCAAAGCCTACTAAAAGGTCAGTGCAATGAAAACATAGGTAGGAAGCGTTGAGTCTATGGAATTCAGTAACTGGCAAAATAATCCGTTTGGGCCGAAAGGTATTATTATATCTCCTTTGAAAGCATGGAAAAGAGAAAATAAACTCTCCCTAAAGTCCTTCAGTGTGTCCAATTCAGGATGCTTGACTGGTAATTTGCTAAGTTAAATGGTCTTCCAGCCAGCCCATTGAGATAATGGAAGGGATAGCATTTCAGTCACTGGAAAGATTGATATCAAAAACACAGTGTTTCAGTTTTACACTGGATCCCTCCAACCTGGTGAAATTGGGTACTGAACCGAGAGGACGTGTTCTTTAAGGTTCAGTGTTTTTTCTTTTTTCCCTCATGTTGGTTTTTTTAAAAAAAGCTATCCAGGGGAGTCAGAGTGGCCAAGCATTTTGCGACAATCATGTTAGATACCCTATGAGACCAGACTTTCAATCCTGGGCCTAGAAAGTTTAGAACTAAGACGCCTTAAACAAGATCTAAGTATTGCCCACAAGATCATATGCTGCAACGTCCTGCCTGTCGGCGACTACTTCAGCTTCAACCACAACAACACAAGAGCACACAACAGATTTAAACTTAATATTAACCGCTCCAAACTTGACTGTAAAAAATATGACTTCAGTAACCGAGTTGTCGAAGCGTGGAACTCATTACCGGACTCCATAGTGTCATCCCCAAACCCCCAACACTTTACCTTTAGATTATCCACACTTGACCTATCCAGATTCCTAAGAGGTCAGTAAGGGGTGAGTACAAGTGCACTAGAGTGCCTTCCGTCCCCTGTCCTATTGCTCTCCTATATATCCTATACCTTTCTTCTATTCCTATATCTCTTCTTCTATTCTTTCATTGATATGTTCTATTACTATATCTTCTTTTCTATTCTTTCTTAGATATATTTTACTATGAGAATCTCCTCTATAACCTTCATCATGTATTTTACTATGTGTATATAGATATATACCCACTAAAACCCTCATTGTGTATTGGACAAAATAAATAAATAAATTAAAATTTAAGGTGGAAAAATTTTCGTACATACCCTTATAAGGGCACAGGCTGATTCCAAATGGAACAAAGGTTGAAAGACTCCAGAGCACTCAGCGATTAGAACTGTTTCAGTGGATCTGAGATTATAGAGGCAAATCTGGGAGCCATAACATAGGAATTTGATCACTTTAGTCTAAAGCTATTAAGCATCATGGGCACATAACTACCACCTTGGCCCTACTACCACATGTTGCTGTACTTTCAGCCTCTTAGCAACCATTGCAATCAATATAAAGGAGTCCCTGCAGATTTTACTCCACTAGTTTTATTTGTTTATTTTATTTATTTATTCGATTTTTATGCCGCCCTTCTCTTTAGACTCAGGGCGGCTTACAACATGTTAGCAATGGCACTTTTTAACAGAGCCAGCATATTGCCCCCACAATCCGGGTCCTCATTGATGCCAACTATGGGTTGGAGGTAATGAAGGACTGCAAAAGTTTTTACTACCACACTGTGTGTGTGGCTTATTTTGTGGGTGTGGCTTGACTGTCATGTGACCAGGTGGGAGTAGCTTAAAGGTCACATGACTGGCTTAAAGATGGCCAACTTGACGTCACTCACATCAAGACTTTGAGTTAGGGTTAGGGTGCTTGGCCTCTCCTCGACTCAAAGAGATACAATTTCCCTATCTATTTACTATTACCGAACATCCATTAATTCCATGTATATATGCCATATGTGTACATACATATTACACACAGGCACACAAAAATATACATTATCTACTATATAAACTGTATGTGTATGTACACACACACACACACACACAGCTCTTCTTAAATTATAAAATTATACACGTTCAACCTCATTTACTGCGATAGGAAAACATACTCAAGTTTCAAGTTTCAAGTTTTATTGGATTTATATGCCACCCCTCTCCGAAAACTAGGGGCGGCTAACAACAATCATGAACAATATACAATAAAATCCAATACTAAAAGCAAATTAAAACCCCTTAATATATAAAAACCAAACATACATACAAACATACCATGTATACAGTTGTAACAGCCTAGGGGGAGAAAAAAGTCTTAATTCCCCCATGCCTGGCGGCAGAGGTGGGTTTTAAGTAGCTTAAGAAAGGCAAGGAGGGTGGGGGCAATTCTAATCTCTGGGGGGAGTTGGTTCCAGAGGGCCGGGGCCACCACAGAGAAGGCTCTTCTCCTGGGTCCCGCCAAGTGGCATTGTTTAGTTGACGGGACCTGGAGAAGATCCACTCTGTGGGACCTAACTGGCCGCTGGGATTCGTGCGGCAGAAGGCGGTCCCTGAGGTAATCTGGTCCGGTGCCATGAAGGGCTTTATAGGTCATAACCAACACTTTGAATTGTGAATACTCAAAGCCCAGAAGGAAAAAAATGAAGAAAAAAAAATCAAAATTTTTCTACCGGTTCTGCGTACCTGACCATACCCATCGGAGCCCATCACTGGTGCACTGGTAGGAAAAAGTAAAAGGAAACAACCCCTGAGCTTAAACACTTTACATTTATCATAATAATTCAAAAATGTTGCAAAAACTTGCTCTCTTTCATCTATGTTCCCCATGCTCCTGGTTAAGCTGTGAAGTCTTAGCCTCATCCTCCTCCCATATTCCCAAAGCCAATTTGCACTCTTGCATTCTCAGATGTCCTATCTTGACACTTCTCCTACCCCTAATAGAGCCCTAACTTGTCTGGGGGTCGCTTCCTCCTGTCCCTCAATTTATTATATTTTATTATCTTAGCTACCTCATGTGCAGTCCTTATATTCCAACAGTCAGCCTAAAAGTTGAGCAACAACTAAGCTTATTAAATGCAATCATGTTTCTGATGAGTGTTAATAAGCAAAATTTGGAAGCACTTATGGGCTGAAATAAATCCCTCCATCCATAGGGAGGTCAAACTATTAATAGCAAGCTTATAGATCAAATTTATAAATATTCATATCATCTCCCTGGAGCAAAAAGCAAATAGGTTCAGCAACCTGCTAGACACTATTTTCATTTATATTTAGAATACTGTACTTGCTACAATTCCTGAGATATAAGTGTTTTCATTTCATTATCAGCAGCTGCTATTAAAAGGACTACTAACAAACTATGTCTGCAGAAATATAACAGTTATTCAGTTATCGATATTAGTGGGCGCCAAATATGGACACCTTAAACCAGAGATGGGCTGCCAAAAGTTTTACTGCCACACTGTGGGCGTGGCTTATTTTGTGGGCATGACTTGATGGCCATGTGACTGAGTAGGAGTGGCTTGCCAGCCATGTGACCAGGTGGGAGTGGCTTGACAATCATGTGATGGGGTGGCTTAAAGACCATGTGACTGGGTGGGAGTGGTTTACCAACCAAGATAAGTTTTCAGAATAGGTGCTTGGACTCTTTTTCAGTGTCACATTATTTGAATAGCCACCAAAAGGACAAATGATAGACAGCATTATTTGTTGAGGAGCACAGTAACATTTTAAGGTTTTGTACTGAACCCACAAGGTTCAGTATAATAACATATTAAGCAAATGGCTCAATTTTCTTTAATTGCTATAAAAATTCAGTTCTAGCTATTGATTAAAATGATTTAAAAGTTTATGGGTAAAAACATGCTATTTAATTATTTCCTGTTTTAAAAGCAATTAAGGATCATACTAAGGTATGTAACACTCTCTACATGGGGCTACCTTTGAAAAGTGTTCAGAAACTTCAGATCGTGCAGAATGCAGCTGCGAGAGCAATCATGGGCTTTCCCAAATATGCCCATGTTTCACCATCACTCCGCAGTCTGCATTGGTTGCCGATCAATTTCCGGTTACAATTCAAAGTGTTGGTTATGACCTTTAAAGCCCTTCATGGTATCGGACCAGAATATCTCCGGGACCGCCTTCTGCCGCACGAATCCCAGCGACCAATTAGGTCCCACAGAGTCGGCCTTCTCCGGGTCGCGTCAACTAAACAATGTCAGTTGGCGGGCCCCAGGGGAAGAGCCTTCTCTGTGGTGGCCCCGACTCTCTGGAACCAGCTCCCCCCAGAAATTAGAACTGCCCCTACCCTCCTTGCCTTTTGTAAACTCCTCAAAACCCACCTTTGTCATCAGGCATGGGGGAATTGAGATATCTCCCCCAGGCCTATATAATTTATGTATGGTATGTTTGTAGGTATGTCTGCTTAAAAATGGGGTTTTTTAACTATTTTAAATTTTAAATTGTATATTATTAGATTTGTCAGGAATTGTTTTATTGTGTTGTGAGCCGCCCCGAGTCCACGGAAAGGGGTGGCATACAAATCTAATAAATAAATAAATAAGGTATGAGAGAAGGAATGACAATAAAAAAAAATATTAAGCATTCAATAAACTATTGAGTATTCAATAAACAATTTATTGAATACTTAACTACCCACACTGTGCCCCCCCCCCATAGGGGCAGCAGCCTATTACTGCCTTCAACCCAGGAGATTGAAGTGGAGAAATTTCATTTTTTTTCCTCAGAAAAGCATGAATATATTATTTTTAATTTTTTTTAAGAGAGGGGAGAGGGGAGAATGGGAGGAAGGGAGGATACATGGTAGAGAAAGCTGCATGAAACCTGATACTCTATTCATAGCATTTACAATCATATATGTTTTTCTACCAGCCCAAAGAAAACGTTTGTCATCTACAATCTCAGTAATATAATTCTGCAATACAGGCAGAATTGCAAGGGTCAATAGAATGGTTCGGCTGTAGAAAAATCCAAGAATAAAAATGACACACCTGTATGAATAGATACATCGCTGAATACATTTTAAAGCCGTTTTTATTCAGGGAACTGCAAAAAATAAGAGTATGAAAAGACCCACTTTTAAAAGGAAACATATCTCATAAAGAAAACCTCTACTAAATGCATACAATAGTATTTAGGCTTCCACATACAGAAGCAGAGGGGGGTCAAGAGATAAAAGAAGCAGGAAAGCCTCTTCCATTGACCGTCTCCATTCCATTGCTGGATGGTCATAGATGGATCCAACTGTTTGATAAGATACTGCCATTGTTACCAGCGTGATTGTCTTGATGTATTCTTTAGACTATGTTGTTCTGCACTTTTAAAAATATGTCTGACATATTTTTATGTTACACATAATGTCCTCACTTTTGCACACATTGCAAAATATAACTAGAATGATATCTCTACTTACGAACTTAATTTGTTCTGTGACCAGGTTCTTAAGTAGCAAAGTTTGTAAGAAGAAGCCATTTTTCGCATAGGAATCAATGGAAAAGCAAATATGTTTGAGATTGGGGAAACCACAGGGAGGGTGGAGGCTCTATTTTCTCCCAGGAGATTCCTAGAGAGGCCCCATGGAGGCTTCTCCCCACCTTTTCCAGCCCTGTTTCCTCCCAGGAGATTCCTAGAGAGACCCCATGGAGACATCTCCCTGCCTTTTCTGGCCCTGTTTCCTCCCAGGAGATTATTATTATTATTATTATTATTATTATTATTATTATTATTATTATTATTTATTATTTATTGGATTTGTATGCCGCCCCTCTTCGCAGACTCGGGGCGGCTAACAACAATGATCAAAACAGCATGTAACAATCCAATTAATAAAACAACTAACTTTCTAGAGAGGCCCCACGGAGGCTTCTCCCTGCCTTTTCTGGCCCTGTTTCTTCCCAGGATATTCCTAGAGAGGCCCCACAGAGGCTTCTCCCCACGTTTTCCAGCCCTGTTTCCTCCCAGAAGATTCCTAGAGAGACCCCTGGAGACATCTCCCTGCCTTTTCTGGCCCTGTTTCCTCCCAGGAGATTATTATTATTATTATTTATTTATTTATCTATCTATCTATCTATCTATCTATCTATCTATCTATCTATCTATCTATTTATTTATTTATTTATTGGATTTGTATGCCGCCCCTCTCCGCAGACTCGGGGTGGCTAACAACAATGATAAAAACAGCATGTAACAATCCAATTAATAAAAAAACTAACTTCCTAGAGAGGCCCCACGGAGGCTTCTCCCTGCCTTTTCCGGACCTGTTTCCTCCCAGGAGAATCCTAGAGAGGCCCCACAGAGGCTTCTCCCTGCCTTTTCCGGTTACAGTTTCCGAGGCTCGGGTTTGTAAGTGGAAAATGGTTTTTGAGAAGCGGCAAAAAGATCTTGAACACACAGTTCTTAGCTAGAAAAGTAGAGGCGTTTGTAGGTAGAGGTACCACTGTATTTCCATCTCATGAGCTCCCCCCCCTTAGGCTTAAAAAGACAGAAGCAAGATCCCCAGAATCTTTACTGTGATGTTATCTAATGCGAAGTTTGGAAATTATCTAAAGTGAAATCAGATGATTTGATGTCTTCCAGTTAATCTGGACTTCAGTTTCCACCATCCTTTTCCATTGATCATTCCATTGAAGGAGTTGGGAAATGGGTCCAAATGGCTCTTTGAATGTTTAAAGTTGCCAAACCCTGATCTAACTTAAAGCAAGCTCCTGTTTTCCTAGCTGCTTCATATGACGGGATTTTGTTGTTACGATCATTACTATTGAAGATTGTAATATTATTTCATTTTCATTGGATACACTTTAATTGGCTCCATCATTCTAATTATGCTTGTGTAGTTCATCTTGTATTTTAACTTTGCTGGTTGACTTAAGTATTTGTAGTGGAAAGGCAAATTATACATTTCATGAATGAATAAACATTCTATCCTCCCAGTGGAAATAACCAAGGCAGTAAATTTACAAAAATGGCATGAGGATACATTTTAATTGTATTTTGGAGACTAGGGACAGGGAGGGGATAAGAGACATTAAAGTGAGTGTCCTCTTTGAAAGAATGTCAGGCTCTATAGAAAACTTCCAATGCTGAATCTTAAATCTCAAAGTGGTAAATTATATTTTCATCCCAATCTGGTGTATAACAGATACGCCAAGAATGAAGGTGAATGAGAAGAGATTTCATGAGCAAATTATCCCAGCAGTCTAAAGAGAAATGGATTTTAGCTTCAACCACTACACACGAGCACACAACAGATACAAACTTAAAGTAAACCACTCTAAACTCGACTGCAGGAAATACGACTTTAGTAACCGAGTAGTTGATGCATGGAACTCACTACCCGACTCTGTAGTTTCATCACCTAACCCCCAAAACTTTATCCTTAGACTATCCACGGTTGACCTCTAAGAGGTCAGTAAGGGGCGTGCATAAGTGCACCAGAATGCCTTCCGTCCCCTGTCCTAATGTTTCTATTTTACTAGTATCATGTATATAAACATTATTATACCTTCGTATACCACCAATATGTACTTAACAAAACAATTAAGTAAATAAACAATTAAATAAATTTTTTAAAATATTTTAACTGTTGGGTTGAATTGCTTTTCTTTGCCTTTTTTAAGAATAGGATTTAAAGTTTCAGATTTTACTTTGGATTTTACATATTACGGTAAATTGCTGAGTGTCTTCAGCAGCGGCGGCCTAATATGTTTATTAAATAAAATTCTTCTTGAAAGTTGGTTAATATTCAACATCTCCAATATAATTAAATATATTTAGTTTAATAAGGGTTTTTTAGTTTTTTAATTATTAGATTTGTTACCGTATATTGTTCTTATTATTGCTGTGAGCCGCCCCGAGTCTATGGAGAGGGGCGGCATACAAATCTAATAAATAATAATAATAATAATAATAATAATAATAATAATAATAACAACAACAATAATAATATTTCCTTTCATTCTGGCCACTTTCAGTTATAATAAGTGATACATCTGTCATGTTTCTTTGTCCATTTATATTAATGACAATGAAAGTTGTGCATAGGATAAGTTAAGGAAGGAAAGGAAAAATATCTATTTAGAAACTCTTGGCCTTAGAGAAACAAAGATGAAAGCACTTTTGGATGCAAATTGATAGTTATTTTTTTTCCTCCTGCCTTTCCATCCTTTGCAACATCTGAAGTTTTGATTTTGGAAACTTTTGTCTGATTTATCCAATAGAAGCTTTTAATCAACAGCATCTGAATATTGACCTTAGTAGGCAATGTTTCTTGGTTCAATTGACAGTGTTGCACAAACTCATGTTAAAAATCCATTTAAGACACTTTTTCTCTTTTCTTGCCCTCCCCCCCTCCAAGTTTCTAAGAACTGAGTAATTGC
Source organism: Erythrolamprus reginae (assembly GCF_031021105.1). Classification (NCBI taxonomy): domain Eukaryota; kingdom Metazoa; phylum Chordata; class Lepidosauria; order Squamata; family Dipsadidae; genus Erythrolamprus; species Erythrolamprus reginae. Next base: position 15,238,880 of record NC_091958.1, on the reverse strand, counting down.
CATTGCCATTATCCTAGGCTGCAAAAAACAAAATAATAATGGAATATTTCCTATTGACTTCAACAAATCTGGGATCAAGGCCTTTATTAGCATTATAGAAGCTGGCACAAAAACAGAAGAAGCCTTTTAAAGGATATTTCCATTTTAATGAAGTTTCTTAATCCTGAAAAGCACTTAACCCTAAGAGAGGAACTCAGTGACACTGCTGATGGGAACAGAGAAGGCAGTTGACCTGCTACCCATACAACAATTGCTTGCCAATGAAATTAATCTCACTTTTGAATGCCAAACTACTAGCAAATCGCTGCCATTAAGCTAACAATGGGAAACATTATAAGCAGCAAACAAAGCACTTCCCAACATTATGCTAAACAAAAGACAGGATATCCGAGGGGTTGTCTAAGGCAGACTAAACTCTGTGTTGTGTCAGTTTGCATTATCTTAACAACCGGGTCTCCCAATTCTAAATACACTGAGCCTCCTTCATGCCTGTTAATGATATCTACATGGTGCCTCACGTTCGCTCTCTCTCTCTAGATATTATGACTTCTCTCTTGAGCAGTGGGTTGGTCTAGAGCAGTGGTTCTCAACCTTTCTAATACAGTTCCTCATGTTGTGGTGACCCCCAACCATAAGTATAGTGCCGATTCTCCCAATAGAGCTTTAAGCTGATTGGAAGGAAGGTCAGAGGGTCACCCCCACTATAAACGCCTGATTGGTGGTATTGTAAAAATATGTTCCAAGGTGCCAGAATAGAAGCATTATTTCCTAACACTTTGGAAAATTTGTCTTTTCCCATGGTCTTAGGCTACCCGTGTGAAACAGTTGTTCGACCTTCAAAGGAGTCCTGACCCCCAGGTTGAGAACCAATGGTCTAGAGGATCTCCAATATCCCTTCTAGTCCAATGTTTCTATGATTATAGAATACAGTAGGTTAGGTTAGGTTAGGTTAGGTTGGGTTGGGTTGGGTTGGGTTGGGTTGGGTTGGGTTGGGTTAGGTTAGGTCAGGTCAGGTCAGGTCACGTCAGGTCCGGGGAGGGGAGGGGAGGGCAGGGCAGGACAGGACAGGTTAGGGTAGGGTAGAGTTTATAGTTTGTGTTGGAAGGGACCCTGTGGGTCTTCTAGTCCAACTTCCTGCTGGTGCAGAGGACCCTACACTGCATCTGTATAGTCTGGAGGACAGAAGGGAAAGAGGGGACATGATTGAAACATTTAAATATGTTAAATGGTTAAATAAGGTTCAGGAAAGAAGTGTTTTTAATAGGAAAGTGAACACAAGAACAAGGGGGCACAATCTGAGGTTAGTTGGGGAAAAGGTCAGAAGCAACATAAGAAAATATTATTTTACTGAAAGAGTAGTTGATGTTTGAAACAAACTTCCAGCACACATGGTTGGTAAATCCACAGGAACTGAATTTAAACATGCCTGGGATAAACATATATCCATCCTAAGATAAAATACAGGAAATAGTATAAGGGCAGACTAGATGGACCATGAGGTCTTTTTCTGCCGTCAATCTTCAATGTTTCTATGATTCTATAATTATAGAGTACAGTAGGTTAGGTTAGGTTAGGTTAGGGTAGGGTAGGGTAGGGTAGGGTAGGGTAGGGTAGGGTAGAGTTTACAATTTGTGTTGGAAGGGACCCATCCAACCAGAGCCTCTGAAACTGTAACCAGAAAAGGTGAGGAGAAGCCTCTGTGGGGCCTCTCTAGGAATCTCTTGGGAGGAAACAGAGCCTCCACCCTCCCTGTGGTTTCTCCAATCACACACATTGTTTTCTTTTACATTGATTCTTCTTGCAAACTTTTATACTTAAGACCCTGGTCACGGAATGAATTAAGTTCGTAAGTGAGGTACCACTGTATTACTACAGTGTGATGCCCCCAACTGGAGACAACAGAAATCGCTCTGGAGAATCTCTTTGAATTCTCTGGGTTTTTGTGCTCAGCTCCTTAATTATAACACTTTAAAATCTGAGGATAGAGATTGTGCCCATATCTGCACGAATGAGAGGATCATATCTTGCAGCTTTAATGAATAGGAATATAACTAATTAGAAACTGTGTTTATGAGATGGGGTGAGGTGGTCACAATCTACAATGGTAATTCTCAATAATGCACAAAGTACATTATCTCTGAAATATAATTAATAGTCCTTGGACAAACACAGAAGTGGAATACTAATGGAAAATTTAATCTCGGGCATAAAAATGTGCCCCTCCTTAAATAATGCAGGCAGGCATTACTACTTTTTTTAAAACTGCCAGATTAGTTTTAGCTAATCTGTGGCCCTGGGTGCTACCAATTTCGCACTGTAACCAGTTCAGATATTATTTCAAAAGGTATATTTTTAAGATGATATGTCCCTTTCAAACACAAACATTGTTGTTAGAGGCGTTGCTTGATTATTCCTCTTCGTTTTCAGTTTGGCATCTGTGAGTGAAAGGCAACAGTTTTGCAAAAACCAAAAACAAACAACTTGGGTGAAGGTGGGCTAAAAATTGATTTAAAGTAACTTTTTAATACAACTTGAATGGAATCTAAATGGAATTACATCCTTTGATATTCAATTCTAGGGCTCGGACAAGTTTCCGTGTGATGAATCAATCAAATTATGTCTCTGAAATCATTCCTGCAATAGAAAAACACAAACCACTTTTCACCAAGAGGCACAGGCACACTGCTTCATTCATTCATCTGTGGGCGTGGCTTATTTGTGGGTGTGGCTTGACGGCCATATGACCAGGTGGGAGTAGCTTGCCGATCATGTGACCGGGGTGTGACTTAAAGGTCATGTGACTGGCTTAAAGGTGGCCAATTTACGTCATTCACATTTGGGTTAGGGTTGGGGTGCCTGGCCTCTCCTCGCCTCAAAGAGATACAATTTCACTATCTATTTACTATTACTGAACATCCAAAATATATTATTTAATTCGGTGTTTTTCATCCAGTGTGCCGTGGCACACTAGTGTGCCGTGAGACATAGTCAGGTGTGCCGTGGGGAAATTAAACATGGGTCCCCAAACTACCATTCCTGCTAGGATATCCCTTTTGTGTTCATTGAAACAGGCCCAGGTTTCACACTAAGTGAGTATAAATACATTTAGAAACTATATTATTAACTATATGTATAATATGTACTGTGTTAGAGTATCATTTTGTGTCATTTTGGTTGGTGGTGTGCCCCAGGATTTTGTAAATGTAAAAAATGTGCCGCGGCTCAAAAAAGGTTGAAAATCACTGATTTAATTCTATGTATATATGCCATATATGTCCATACATATTATACATAGGCACACAAAAATATATATCATCTACTACAGTGATTTTCAACCTTTTTTGAGTCACGGCACATTTTTTACATTTACAAAACCCTGGGGCACATTGAGTTGGGGGGGGGGGCTAAAAAAAGTTTGGACCATATTTTTTTTCTCTCTTCCTCCCTTTCACTCTATTTCTCTCTTCCTTCCTTCCTCTCTTTTTTGCTTTCTTTCTCCCTCCCTCCCTCTATGTCTTTCTCTCTCCCACCTTCCCTCCCTCTCTTTCTCTCTCTCTCTCTTGCTCTCTCCCTTGCTTTCTTTCTCTTTTCTTTTTCTCTCTCTCTTTCTTTCTCTCTCTCTTGTTTTCTTTTTCTCTCTTGCTTTCTTGCTTTCTCTCTCTCTCTCTCTTTCTTTCTCTCTTGTTTTCTTTCTCTCCCTCTTGCTTTCTTTCTCTCTCTCTCTCTCTTGTTTTCTTTCTCTCTCTGAGCTTCGCGGCACACCTGACCATGTCTCACGGCACACTAGTGTGCCACGGCACACTGGTTGAAAAACACTGATCTACTATATAAAGGCATGCATGCACAACTCTTCTAAAATTATACACATTCAACCTCATTTACTGTGATAGAAAAAAACATACCCAGAGTTCAGAAGGGGAAAGAAGAAAAAAATTCAAAATTTTTCTACCAGTTCTGTGAACCTGACTAAACGTTTTCTACTGGTTCTGCGTACCTGACCGTACCCATAGGAGCCCATCACTGGATAATGCTCTTTATAATTCCTACCCTAGAGCAGTGTTTCCCAACCTTGGCAACTTGGAGATATTTGGACTTCAACTCCCAGAATTCCCCAGCCAGCAAATGCTGGCTGGGGAATTCTTGGAGTTGAAGTCCAGATATCTTCAAGTTGCCAAGGTTGGTAAACACTGCCCTAGAGCTCCTATTAAAGGAAATATATTCCAAATAATCCAGAGCGCAAAGTGTTATCGTTTATACCTGGAAACGGAATGAGCTATTCTTCCATTTCTAACATGAGATTAGATTAGATTAGATTTATTGGATTTATATGCCGCCCCTCTCCGCAAACTCGGGGCGGCTCACAACAATAACAAAAAACAGCACAGTACATAATACCAAATCCAGACTTTGGAATAATTGAGTGAACGTTCGATAGACAATTCCAATCCCCAAGGTTCTTCCCAACCTTAATGTTTTTTTGTCCTAGATGTGCAGAGATGAAAGGAAGTTCTGATACGGATCAGATGCAGTAAAAATGTGAACTTCCCCTGCTTTATGACAGAGACTGATTGTCTTTTTACCCCTGTCTATCATTTCTGCTGCCCTTTTCTATTGTGCCCCAAAAGTTATGTTGAAATTAAATCCTATTATCAGGCACAGCACGCCGCCCCCCTTGATTGGAAACAGTCACACTTCACCAGTCGTCGCCTCTGTTTACTGAGATGTAACACCAAGAAACAGGCAATCACACCTGCTTGCTTCCCCTTTCTTTTTACCCCCGTTAATCTATTTTTAACTTAGTCATTTATCTCATTGGCCTTCCCCCCCTATTTTTTTTCCCACTCTTCCTCTTCCACCTTAGGATAAAAGACAGGTGCCTATCACGGGCCATGGTTTCAACCAGTGAAGGGCTGCAAAATGTTTTACTACCACACTGTGGGTGTGGCTTATTTTGTGAGTGTCGCTTGCAGGCCATGTGACCAGATGGGAGTGTCTTGATGATCATGTGACCAGGTGTGGCTTAAAGGTCATATGACTGGCTTAAAGGTGGCCAACTTGAAGTCACTCACGTCAAGGGTTTGGGTTAGGGTTAAGGTGCCTGGTCCCTCCTCACCTCAAAGAGATACAATTTCCCTATCTATTTACTATTACTGAACATCCAAAATATACTTTTTAATTCTATGTATTTATTTATTTATTTATTTATTTATTTATTTATTTATTTATTTATTTAGTTAGTTAGTTAGTTAGTTAGTTAGTTAGTTAGTTAGTTAGTTAGTTAGTTAGTTAGTTAGTTAGTTATTGGATTTGTATGCCGCCCCTCTCCGGAGACTCGGGGCGGGTAACAGCGACAATAAAACAGTGTACAATAGTAATTTGGCATTAGAAATGATTAAAAATCCATTAATATAAAAAAACCAAACATACATACATACATACCATGCATAGAATTGTAAAGGCCTAGGGGGAAAGAGGATCTCAATTCCCCCATGCCTGGCGGCAGAGGTGGGTTTTAAGTTGTTTACGAAAGGCATTACGTATTACCCACAGGCCCACAAAAATCTACATTATCTACTATATAAACTATATGTGTATGTACACACATACACACACACACAAACGCACACACAACTCTTCTAAAATTAGATACATTCAAACTCATTTACTGCGATAAGAAAACCCACAGCCCAGAAGAAGAAAAAAGAAAAAAAATCAAAAATTTTCTACCGGTTCTGCATACGTGACCAAAATTTTACTACTGGTTCTGCGTACCTGACCATACTCATAAGCGCTCATCACTGGTTTCAACTCATAATAAATGCATTTCCAAGTTCCTCCTATTTAATAGGAGTTGGTTGAATAATGCCATCAGCTGTAGGTATCAAGCAATCTTCAGTAGCTCTTTCCAGGTCAATATCTTTCTCACTTGAGTTACTTCCAAGTCAGTTAGCCTTAAAATGTGGCGGTTGGAGAGAGGTATCAACCATGTTGTCAGATACCTAATTAGGCTACGTCTAGCTTTAAAGGTAGATTGATACTGAAATGCATCAGGCTTTGGAGAATCGAATGATTCCCCTTCTCACACATCTGTCCTCTTTATAAACAAATCAGGGGTGGTTTTTAAACTTTAATGATAAAAGAAAAATGTTTGTGGAATCGTTTTCTCTCACACAAACAACCTCTGCATCTGTTGCTTAAATTGGAGGTAGGCAAGTTGGTATTATCCAGATGCTTTGAGTTGCAAGCAGTGATGGGCTCCTACGGGTATGGTCAGGTACGCAGAACCGGTAGAAAAATTTTGATTTTTTTTTTTTCTTTTGGGCTCTGGGTGTGTTTTTCCTATCTCAGTAAATGAGGTTGAATGTGTATAATTTTAGAAGAGCTGTGCGTGCGTGGGTGGGTGTACATACACATACAGTTTATATAGTAGATAATGTATATTTTTGTGTGCCTGTGTGTAATAAGTATGTACACATGTGACATATTTACATAGATTTAAATAGTATATTTTGGATGTTCAGTAATAGTAATAGATAGAGAAACTGTATCTCTTTGAGGTGATAAGAGGCCACGCACCCTAACTCTAAACCAAAGCGTTGATGTGAGTGACATCAAGTTGGCCACCTTTAAGCCAGTCACATGACTTTTAAGCCACCCCCCCAATCCCATGATCATCAAACCACTCCCACCTGGTCACATGGCCAGAAAGCCACACCCACAAAAAAAGCCAATTTAGTCCAATTTTAGTCACTACGATATATAGAAGATGTTGTAACTCTAGAAAGACTGCAGAGAAGGCAAACAAAGACAATTATGGCACTAAAGGCTAAAACATATAATGAACATTTGCAGGAATTGGGTAACCAATTCAAAGTGTTGGTTATGACTTATAAAGCCCTTCATGGCATCCGACCAGAATATCTCTGGGACCGCCTTCTGCCGCACGAATCCCAGCGACCGGTTAGGTCCTACAGATTTGGCCTTCTCTGGGTCCTGTCAACTAAACAATGTCGTTTGGCGGGACCCAGGGAAGAGCCTTCTCTGTGGCGGTCCCGACCCTCTGGAATCAGCTCCCCCCGGAGATTAGAACTGCCTCCACCCTCCTTGCCTTTCGTAAACTCCATAAAACCCACCTCTGCCGTCAGGCATGGGGGAATTGAGACATCTCCCCCAGGCCTATACAGTTTATGCATGGTATGTTTGTGTGTATGTTTGCTTTTAATAAGGGTTTTTTAGTGTTTTTTAAATTATTAGATTTGTTATACATTGTTTTATTGTTGCTGTGAGCCGCCCCGAGTCTGCGGAGAGGGGTGGCATACAAATCTAATTATTATTATTAATAATAATAATAATAATAATAATAATAATAATCGACATCGCAATCCCAGGAGACAGCAGAATTGAGGAGAAGCAGCTAGAGAAATTAGTGAAATACGAAGATCTAAAAATCAAGCTGCAACGACTCTGGCATAAGCCAGTGAAAGTGGTCCCAGTGGTACTTGGCACGCAGGGCGCAGTACCAAAGGATCTCAGTGGACATTGAAAACCATCGGAATTGACAAAATCTCCACCTGTCAATTGCAAAAGGCCACTTTACTGGGATCGGCAAACATAATTCGCCACTACATCACGCAGTCCTAGGTGCTTGGGCAGCGCCCGACTGGTGATGAAATACGAAATCTAGCATAGTGATCTCGTTTGCTGTGTTGTACTGACATAATAATAATAATAATAATAATAATAATAATAATAATAATAATAATAATAATAATAATAATAATGTCTAATCCAGGGGTGACATGACAGCAATGTTCCAATATTAAGGGGCTGCCATAAAGAAGGAGTCTTCAAACTGTTTTCAAAAGCATCTGAACGCTGCATAAGAAGTTATGGATGGGAGCTTTTCAAACAGAAATCCCACCTAGAACCAAGGAGAAATTTCCTGACAGTTATAAATATTAATCAGTGGAATGACTTGCCTCCAGAAATTGTGCGTGCTCTAACACTGGAAGTTTTTTAAAGAAAAGATTGGACAACTAATTGTCTGAAATGGTTAGACTAGAAGACCTCCAAGATCTCTTCCAACTCTGTTATTCTGTTACCTACCTCTGCTCCTAACCTGAAATAATTTTATCAAGTCAGTAATTTATACTCTAACTATTTTCAGGATGAAACAGCCAATGGCTAGTCCTAATTTGTATAGAGCCCTGGTATTGGGAAAGAAATGCTAATAATTTAAATTTCCAATGAAACTATTGTTTATCCCAATGGATTAACCATGATATTCTCCACTTGCAAATTGAATTGGTAGTATTCCAGGAGGGCTATACCACATCCAGCTTTCAATTCCTTCAAGCAGCAATTTGCATTAATAATAAAGAAGCTCTGCTTTATCATTTGATTTATTTTCATGTGATGATTAGCGGCTGAATACATTAATTGGTTGAATTATAATCTTTGGGATGGGATGTTATAATTGCCAAACGAGGAGTGTACGGTATATAAGCTAGATATAACATTTGACAAACAAATTTATAATTCAACCCTAAACTTTATGGGACAACTTTACAATGTAAAGAATTAATTGGCACAAAGAGATTTTGTCAAAGAACTATTGTGGCACCCAAATCTAGTCCAAGAAAGGAGGTGAAGTTTGAATTGAATATGTTAATTTTGTATCAACTGAATACGTAAGACCAGTCAGGAACAAAATACAGTATCAGGATCGTCTGTTAAGTTGCAACATAGAATTCAAATCTACAATCACAAATTAAGTTAACCAACATTCAGCACTAAACTGCCATTAGATATGGGTCAAAGGAATTCAAGGGGGACTGAATTCAGATTGTTTGTGGCAATGTAAAGATTCTAAGCTGATGACACACTTATCTCTGCCTCCCAGTGAAAGGCTACCAAAACGTTTACTACCACACTGTGTGCATGGCTTATGCATTTTCTTTCAGTGCAAATTGGGTGCTCTGGGGTGCAGCTCTATTTTTACTACCCCACTGTGTCCCCGGACATCTGGGTAGTAGCCCACCCCTGCTATCTCCCCACCCGCAACAATGCCTGCTGTTCTATAGGATTACCCAAAATATATGGGCATAGCAAAATTTACACCATTGTGACCCAAATCCTGTCTTTGTAGTAGTTTTTTTCTCATTCTATACTTGTTTCAAATGTTTCTTTCTAGTTCTAGCCAGGTGCTAATGATGTTCCCAGCTCTTACCGGCTTGCAAGCTCTTTCATTGTTACTCTCTGCAAAGAATGTTTTCCAAGCCCTAAGTCTTTGCAGGGTTTTTTCCATTGCTCTACTGGCTCCGAATGTTTCTTTCCAGCTACTAACGATGTTCCCAGCTCTTACTGGCTTGCAAGCTCTTTCATTGTTACTCTCTCTGAATAGGTTTTTTTTAAAAGCCCTAACCAGGGTATAAAATTGTTGTGATTCAGCCTGAGGCTCCTCGGGGAACGGCTGGATCTCTGCCGGATCCATGCCCAGAGGAGGAGGACAGTGAACAGGAGGGGGAGGACCAGGCAGACAGGGGAGAGGAACGTCAGGAAGAGGAGGAGGGAGAGCAGCCTGAGACCCCCGGGGGGGGCTCTCCCCAGCTAGTAGCCTGGTTTCATTGGATGAAGACGCACAGGCTATAATAGACATGAGGCAGCGACGAGCAGCTCAAAGACGGGGCCAATTAGAAAGGTATTTCCATCCCTGAATTGGCAACAGCTGGATTTGGGTGTGGTTCTCCTCAGCAGAGTTGAAAAGGCAGGCCCGCCCTTACAGTCTTGTGGAGAGTTATCAATTGGGAGTCCTGTGACCTTGCTTCGATTCTCGGCGTCTCTGATCTTGGCTTGTGGCCTAGAAGTCTGGAAGACTTGGGGGAGGCGTGGGTTTTATTATCTCCAGCGTTGTTTTTGCCAGCAAGAATCCTGTTTTATTGCCTGGCCTTCGTGAAACCTCTGTGAAGCTTCATAGTGTTCCTGTCTGTAAGAACAGTTTCTGTTACCTGTGTTTGCTTTGAATTATATAAACTGCCTTTGCTTTTTACCAGTGTGTCTGGCTACTCTTTTTGGTTGGTGTTGGCGTCTGGGGGGACCCAGACAGAACAAAAATAATGTGCTGAAGCTGACCAGATGAATATCTGGTAAGCAGATTCTTTCCCCTATTTTCCTCCCCCAAAACTAAGGTGCTTATACTCCAAAAATATGGTATGTCCCTAAATCAGTATTGGGTTCCTATCAGTACAGATGAGGATTCTGCACCAGTAGTAAAACTAGAGCTGCGTGTACAGTTTCAGGTCTCTGTTGTGCGTGCGTGTATGTGTCCTGGTGAGATTTTGCTCTGCATGCGCAGGAAGCAAAAATCTCACAAAGGAATGCACACCTGTGAAATATTTCAGTAATTTTGTGCTTCTGCGCATGCACAGAAGCAAAAAAAAATCAATTAAATCTTATGCATGCACAAAGTGTCCTCTCGTGACACTTTGCTTCCTGCACATATACAGTGTTCTGCCGGCGTGTTTCAACCGCCCATAATTACAGAGTAATTAGTCCAGGAAGACACACACCACACAATAAAAGGAAAACCCAAAAGATTTTATAAACAGAAAAACAGAAACAGCTCCCTTTTTAAATGTCAAAGGGATTTTCTGGTACACACAAGGCACAGGTTAAATACAATCCAATTGCTCACCCAATAACTGGAAAATTGAGTCCAATTCTAAAGTCCAGAGAGTCCACACACGATCTTGAACAACACAAAAACCATGATCTTGACGAAACAATGAATCAGATAAACTGCCATGGGGCTAAAACACCAGGCTGCACTTTTATCAGTAGCCACTAATTACAGCAGCCCCACCCAACCACAGGTGGCCTCATTTTCTCTTGTAATAATCCTTCAGTTGTTGTCTCCTATGCATCACTCTACGCATGCGTGGATGTATCATTAATTCTTGTTCAGAATCCAGGGATGATACAGATCATTGATCTCCTCCTGGGTTGTCTGCCAAACTCCCCTCTTCCCTGTCACTCAGAGGAGGCTTTGTCGTCAGATTCCATCGGGAGCAAAACAGGCCTGCGGCATGTGGATGTTTCCCCCACATCCACCTGCACATTCCTTGGGGCAGGAGCTGGGCCAGAGCTAACCACAACATACAGAAGCAAAATCTCACCAGGATGCGCATGCATGCCAGCGACCCAAAGCTATGCATGCAGCACACCAGTAGCAGTGGGAGTAGCTGCCCTAAATGAGTAGGAATGTTCATTGAAATAATAATTTAATAATAATAATTTATTAGATTTGTATGCCTCCCCTCTCCGGAGACTGTTTTCAGATTAATCCATAAACAATAGGTTGGCAGACGGAATTCAACGGATATGGTTGAAATTGACCATTTGCCCCCTTAAAGCTGTATTTTTTTTCCTCCCTCTCTACTGATGCTTACCAGCAGAAGAAATAAAAGCACGAAATAAAAGCCACTCAATCTTACCTGGGCCACGTGACAATTCAATGAATTTTTTTCTCTCTCCCTCAAATAGAACCAGGCATTTGACCTTTTCAAAACTCAGTTACAGGCATAACCTGGTAAGCAGACTGCTGACAACATTCTTGTTGCAAGAAAGATTGACATCCCTTTTCTTTCTTTATTCCTGTTTTTTCATTATTTACCGCCTCATCCCCTTTAGAATTCATTGAACTGAAACATTTAATATGAGTTGGTAGCCCAGAAGCAATTTACATATACTTATAAAAAATGATGCGGTTAAACTGCCATGGAGCTTGTCCTGCCCTCACTCAAAAATCTAATATTTTTTTACTTTGCTTTTTTTTTTAATCTTCTTGTGCTGTTTCAGCTCATAAGCACCTTATTTTTATATATATGAAACACAGGCAGAGGCAGTGATCAGAACCGGAAATTGACTCATCTCCTTCTATTACTTGCAATAAAACAAAATCTAATATGAAAAAACATGGCATCGCTGGGGAAACCCTGTCTGCAAACTGAATCTGCAAACATTTTCTTTTCCTTCAAAGTGCAATAGAAAGTGAAAATGACCAATACATCAGTAATTACAGAAATCTACTTTACGATTTACCAGCTATATTGTAGAACTCTTGAGATAAACTAGAGATGGGATTTTTAAAGGAAGTCTGAACTATGCTGAACTATTTTGCGTTGAAGATATTTTAGGTTTTATTAAATTTCTGCGTCACTCGTCCTCCCTACCAGGTGACTCGGGGTGGCATAGAAAATTTAAATAAATGAATAAAAAAATGATGAAGCAAATGATAAATAAATAAATAATGAGAATGTTCGGCCTACAACCAGCATGTCAGAACAAAGTGATAGGTGCAAAATTGTTCCCTTTCAACTAGCTCTAAATCCTTAAAGCTAAAATAAAAGACTTAGGACAGAAATAAATATGAAAATGTATATGTACAAGCCACATATACTGTAGATAAAATGGAAACAAAATCAAGGAGTCTGCAAAGGCCTACATGGCATTGGACCAGATTACCTACAGGACCTTCTTCTGTCTCATGCATCCCAGTGGCCGGTCAGATCCCACAGAGTTGGCCTTCTCCAGGTCTCCAATGCTGCCTGGTGGGGTCTAGGGGAAGAGCCTTCTCTGTGGCAGCCCTGGTTCTTTGGAATCAACTCCCCCCCGGAGATTTGTACTGCCCCCACTCTCCCAGCCTTTTATAAGGCCTTAAAAACGCACATCTGCCGGCAAGCCTGGGGCCAGTGAAATTTTAACATCTACCCAAGCTGAATGATAGGATGAATATGGATGATTGGTTTTTAAAAATATATTGGGGTTTTAGAATTTAAGTTATATGTTTATAATATAGAAGTTTTTGGTGTGTTTAGTATTAGATTACTTACATGTTTTGTATTTACTTGTGAGTTGCCCTGAGTCTCAGGAGAATGGCAGCATAGAAATCAGATAGATAGATAGATAGATAGATAGATAGATAGATAGATAGATAGATAGATAGATAGATAGATAGATAGATAGATAGACAGACAGACAGACAGACAGACAGACAGACAGACAGACAGACAGACAGACAGACAGACAGACAGACAGACAGACAGACAGAGATAGAGAGATAGAGAGATAGAGAGATAGAGATAGAGATAGATAGAGAGAGAGAGAGAGAGATGATAGATAGATAGATAGAGAGAGAGAGAGATGATTAGATAGATAGATAGATAGATAGATAGATAGATAGATAGATAGATAGATAGATAGATAGATAGATTTAGGCACAGCTGTTGCAGCCCCCACTCAACTTCATTAGAAACGAACAAGGACTTAGACCAGGGGTCAGCAACCCGTGGCTCTGAGCCGCATGTGACTCTTTCATCCCTTAACTGCGGCTCCCTATCATTCAAAATATGTGTCACAACCGCCAATGTGTGACACCCACCAGCACATGATTTATTGAGCTTTTTGACCCCGGGTAGGTTTTTGACCCCGGGTAGGATAGATAGATAGAGATAGAGAGATAGAGAGATAGAGAGATAGAGAGATAGAGAGATAGAGAGATAGAGAGATAGAGAGATAGAGAGAGAGAGAGAGAGAGAGAGAGAGAGAGAGAGAGATGATAGATAGATAGATAGATAGATAGATAGATAGATAGATAGATAGATAGATAGATAGATAGATGATAGATAGATAGATAGAGATAGTGAGAGAGATAGAGAGATAGAGAGATAGAGAGATAGATAGAGATGGATAGAGATAGATAGATAGAGAGAGAGAGATGATAGATAGATAGATAGATAGATAGAGATGATAGATAGATAGATAGATAGATAGATAGATAGATAGATAGAGATGATAGATAGATAGATAGATAGATAGATAGATAGATAGATAGATAGATAGATAGATAGATAGATAGATAGATAGATAGATTTAGGCACAGCTGTTGCAGCCCCCACTCAACTTCATTAGAAACGAACAAGGACTTAGACCAGGGGTCAGCAACCCGTGGCTCTGAGCCGCATGTGACTCTTTCATCCCTTAACTGCGGCTCCCTATCATTCAAAATATGTGTCACAACCGCCAATGTGTGACACCCACCAGCACATGATTTATTGAGCTTTTTGACCCCGGGTAGGTTTTGTGGCTCCCGGTGTTTTCTTTTCTGTAAGAAACTGATTCAAATGGTTCCGTCCGTGAGTGTTTAAGGTTGCCAACCCTTGACTTAGACCAGTGCTTCTCAATTATTTTCTGGTTTGCTCCCCCTAGGAAGAAGTAAACATTTCACACACACCCCTCTGTCCGGATGATTGTTTGCAATATTTCACGGAAAAAACTCAAGGGGCTTATCAGTATGTTTGAGGTGTAATTTGTTTAAGTGATGCCTTAATTTATTTGGCTTCATGCTGTCCGCTGCCAACATTTTTAGACACAGTAAACATACTGACCTTTTCCCATTTCCACCGCAATCACAATGCATTTATTTATTTGTTTGTTTGTTTGTTTGTTTGTTTGTTTGTTTATTTATTTATTTATTCGATTTTTATGCCGCCCTTCTCCTTAGACTCAGGGCGGCTTACATGTTAGCAATAGCACTTTTTTTAATAGAGCTAGGCCAGAATCCAGGTCCTCATTTTACCCACCTCGGAAGGATGGAAGGCTGAGTCAACCTTGAGACGGTGATGAGATTTGAACCGCTGACCTTCAGATCTATAAGTCAGCTTTAGTGGCCTGCAGTACAGCACCCTACCTGCTGCGCCAAGTATTACATACATTTGTCATATTTCCTCGTCTTAGTTTTTGGGAGACTTACATTTGTCTCATTATCTCCGTCTCTCTCCTAATTTCTTTTCATCCTTGTTAAATATTTTTCCATGGTGTCTCTTAAGGATTTGTTATCTGCACTTCATATCTCCTGCTCTGTGCTGTGTGCTATTGTTTAGTTATTCCCTGCAGCAAAAAAACCCCAACACATTCCCCATTCATGCATCCCCTAGGGTTGCCCGTTCTGCACCCCCCTGTGAGGGCCTGCCCCACTATTTGAAAACCACTGACTTAGACTAGCAAATGAGTTATGGACAAAATGTTTCTTGTGCATTGGTCATGGTCCTTGACTATGATTTTTCTGAGGTACGTACAACCCTTGTGGTGCATTGCCATCACAGGGTCTCCGTTCCAAAAATCATGTCCTCCAAATATTTATTTATTTATTTATTTATTTATTTATTTATTTATTTATTTATTGATTGATTGATTGATTGATTGATTGATTGATTGATTGATTGGATTTGTATGTCGTCCGTCTCCGGAGACTCGGGGCAGCTAACAGCAATAATAAAACAATGTACAGTAATAATCCAATACTAAAAATGATTAAAAACCCATTAATATAAAAAACCAAACATACATACAGACGTACCATGCATAAAATTGTAAAGGTCTAGGGGGAAAGAGCATCTCAATTCCCCCATGCCTGGCGGCAGAGGTGGGTTTTAAGTAGCTTACGAAAGGCAAGGAGGGTGGGGGCAATTCTAATCTCTGGGGGGAGTTGGTTCCAGAGGGCCGGGGCCGACACAGAGAAGGCTCTTCCCCTGGGTCCCGCCAAGCAGCATTGTTTAGTTGACGGGATCCGGAGAAGACCCACTCTGTGGGACCTAACTGGTCACTGGGATTCGTGCAGCAGAAGGCGGTCCCTGAGATACTCTGGTCCGGTGCCATGAAGGGCTTTATAGGTCATAACCAACACTTTGAATTGTGACCGGAAACTGATCGGCAACCAATGCAGACTGCAGAGTGTTGGTGTAACATGGACATATTTGGGAAAGCCCATGATTGCTCTCGCAGCTGCATTCTACATGATCTGAAGTTTCCGAATACTTTTCAAAGGTAGCCCCATGTAGAGAGTGTTATCAGATAGTCTTGAAGACTATCTGATAGTCTCTTCAATCTGATAGTCATTGTTTCCGATTCCAACTACGAGTTGGAAAACGTATGTGTGAGTATGTGCAAGTACTGGGGAACCCAGATGAGCATGTAGAAAGTCTCTCTTTTTGAGTCAAGTCATGAACAAGCCCCAATATATTCCAGTCTCATGTAATGTAGCTGCTTCAGAAACGGCCTCCGGCTATTTCCATACTGGTGTGCAACAAAAGTCAAAATTTTCAAAGCAGTTCTGCATATTCTGACATGTGGAGATTCGTGGCAGCTGTACAACTCTGAGAAATGACATGAGTCTCATGACACTTTTGAGGGGCATTCACAGGGGTGTGGTTAATGAGTCAAGATTGTGGCTGGGACAATGTGATTGAAACCTTGCTTGATTTTTCTGGAAAGATGCATTGTGTTACTGGATAATTTATTACAGAGGTGTGATGCGCACAAAATCAGGCAGAGCTTCTTATCTTTTTTTAAGTTTAAAAAAACTCTTTTTACTGTGCATAACAGATGCCATGTTTCAGATGCACTTCCATATTTGCAAAAGCATCTCTTTTGAATAGATTTGTCAAGTTGTATGAAAGGATGTTTTTTTTCAAAGAATCACAAACCGTAAAACCACTAAGCAACTTAAGAAGTGGAAGAATGCTCAAAAATTAGATCTTAATAAATTAAAATTGCTTTTCCCACATCTCTTAGATTAACATGCAGATAGGACACAAGATATCTTTCAGATTTTACTTTTAAATTCTTAATTCAATCAAAAATGTAGCAAAATGCACTGTAAAAATATTTTAAATTAAATTCATGCAAACATACATCAACTAAGATTTTAAATGTTCACAAATGCACTTAAATGTATATTTAAATATCTATTCATATATGATTTTTCAATTATTATTTTGAATATATTATGTAAAGACTTTGTTTCTGGAAAAGGCTCAAATGCAGAGAGAGGAGGAGGAGGAGGAAGAAAAAGAAGGAGGAGGAGGAGGAGGAGGGGGGAGGGAGGGAGGGAGAGAGGGAGGGAGGGAGGGAGGAAGGAAGGAAGGAAGGAAGGAAGGAAGGAAGGAAGGAAGGAAGGAAGGAAGGAAAGAAAGAAATTTCAGCAATTTTCGCCCTTTGCTTGTGCGCATGCACTGAAGCAAAACAAAGGCAAAAATTGGCAAAATCTCATCCATGCAAGTGTCCTCACGAGAGATTTTGCATTGGGCGCATGCGCAGAAGCAAAATCTCATGCAGAGGTGTGCCCGCACATCTTGGGTGCGCGTCCGCCCGTGAGAACTCCGGAGCCCACTAAAAATTGCTAACGGTCATCGATCCCATTCGTACCAGGTGGGGCCCATCACTGGAACCCACCCCTGTCATGGCCTATTTAGATATGAGTAAAATTATAAGTACCGTTAGTAGTCCTATCATTCATTATATGAATATTTAAGATCTGGATCTAAATATTATCTTCTTCAAGCTGAGTGAAGCCTCTCTTCAGAAGCAATTCTATAAGTGAGTTTCAAGTCTTCTGCCCAGGCCCTATTCTGTTACTTCTCTATTCTTAAAAGAGAAGGGAAAATAAAATTATTCATATAGGAACTGCTTTGTATAAAAAAGAAAATCTCTGGTGTCATGCTAATTAAAAAGTAACTATTACATTACTTCCTCAAGGGTTCATTTTATAATACATTAGGATTATGGCGGTTTGATTAATTTATACCCATTTTTCATCCACTGGTATTTAATAAAATCAAGAATCTTGGAAGCATGTGTATATAATTTAAATCTGAATAATTTTGTTGCATTAGTAAGAAAGTTGAACCAGCAATTTTGTAAATTGATGTAGGAACATGGCCAATGATGACTACATATATTTTGTGTTTAGAAGTCTAATCTAGAATCTAGGCTCAAAGCATCCTGTGTTCCAAAAAAAATACACTTTAAATGTGTTTTCTCCAGGAAGAATAAAAATGGCCAGTATCAAGATGTTTCTTTGAACCTGCAGATAATAAGTCTCCATTATGGCCATAGACCAGTGTTTCCCAACCTTGGCCACTTGAAGATATCTGGACTTCAACTCCCAGAATTCCGCAGAGTGAAGAGCTCTTCTGGTGAAGTATCTCTGCACATTTTCGAGGGTATTAATGTCAGGTATGGGTTCCAAACAGATGAGCTGTATTCTAGGATGGGTCTGGCGAAATTTTTATAAGTTCTGGTAAGTAGTGTGAGATTGCCAGAGCAGAAGCTACGTGGGATTAGATTAACAACTCTTAAAGACTTCTTGGCAAAGTTGTTGCAATGGGCTTTGGCACTTAAATCTTTAGTTATTAGTACTCCAAGGTCCTTGACCGAGTGGGGATTATCTGTGATAATTTGTTTATTCAGTTTGTATTTGGAGTTTTGATTCTTTTTGCCAATGTGAAAGACAGAGCATTTGCTGGTTGAGATTTGGAGTTGCACTGTGTTAGACCAATCAGAAACAGAGTCTAGGTCTTTTTGGAGAGCAGTTGTGTTATCGGTGCTGTTGAAGAGTTTTACATCGTCTGCAAAGAGAACACAGTTGCTTTTGATGAGATCGCAAAGGTTTACCTTGAGTTTGCATCTAGTGTTTGCCCACTATTATTGAGGTGGAAGCTGAAGGTAGGATGTTGTAGCAGACAATTTTGTCACCCCTAGTCCTTCTCTTTGTTAGACTACACATCCCCAATTCTCACAACTATTCATCATATGTTTTAGCCTCCAGTCCCCTAATCAATCTTTGCTGCTCTTCTCTGCACTCTTTCTAGAGTCTCAACATCCTTTTTTGTAGCATGGTGAGATTTTCTTTAAGACACAAGAGACTCAATTTGCTTTAGGCTGTTAATTATAAAAAGCATATTTCCATCGCTACACACCTCGCTCCATTCCGCACATATTTTATGCCGACCAGGCGTAATTTATCCTCAATACGAGTCATTTTAAATATTGGCACTATCGTTTTATTTTTTTTTAAGTACCTTTTCTTTTCAAGCCCCATGTTTGCAAAGGACAGATAATGAATCAGCAGGCAAAAACCTGCCAGCGAAAGAGGCAGGCAAAAAAAGTGGCCTTATTTACTTGGACTCCCCACAATTACACGCATTTCCTAAATATTTTTGAAGAAGAAGAAAAAATTGATTGGCCTGTCATGTTTCCACTTCACGCAGTAGAATATGATTACAGTATGATTAAGAGGCGCATTTTTCTTTGACAGTGAAGTGCACAGTTTGAAGAGAACGCTAATTATGGGCTCAGTTTCTTGGAGAGCTTAAATATAACACACTGAATTCTCTGACAGGGTCTTTATTGTAAGTCCTTTTAATTGCTGTCTCAGAGAGCAACATGTAATTTGTGGTGTTAGTGCATGTGTGTGTATTTAGTGTCACCAATTTATTAGATTGTTCTCTTTATCCTCCCATTTGTAAAGAAAGCAAGAAATACAATACAGTCACGAGAATAGAATAGAATAGGATAGGATAAAGAACAGAACAGAATAGAATATTATTGGCCAAGTGTGATTGGACGCACAAGGAATTTGTCTTGGTGCATATGCTCTCAGTGTACGTAAAAGAAAAGATAAGTTTGTCAACAATCATAAGGTACAACACTTAATGATAGTCCAGGTACAAATAAACAATCCAATCATATTAGAAACTGTTGTGGTTAGCTCTGGCCCTGCTCCTGTCCCAAGGACTGTGGATGTGGGGGAGACATCCACATGCTGCAGGCCTGTTTTGCCCCCGGTGGAATCTGCTGATGAAGGCTCCTCTGACCAAGAAGATATGAGTGACAGGGAGGAGGAGAGTGTGGCAGACAGCTCAGAAGGAGATCAATTATCTAGCTCCTCCTTGGATTCAGAACAAGAGTTAATGATACAGCCACGCATGCGGAGAGCGATGCATAGGCAACAACAATTGAGAGATTATTATCAAAGAAAATGAGGCCACCTGTGGTTGGGTGGGGCTGTGGTAATTAGTGAGGCTGCTATAAATAGCAGCCTGTGGGTTTGGCCATTGTGGAGGATTATCTGATTGTTGTGTTTCGTGACTGCTTTACTGACTTTGACCTTTTGTGTGCTGATTTTTCCCCGCTTTGAAACTAAAGCAGAGCAAAGTGTGTTTCACTTTGTGAAAGAAGAAGGACTGTGTATGGCCTCACAGCTGCAAGCTAAGTATCACAGAACTGATAAGGGACTTGTACAAATTACCAGTTTGTTTGGAGACAGTGCTCTTTGCTATACCAAAAGAGGGCTTGGTTTAAGTGAATTTTCATTATAAAGAACATTGTTTTGAATTTTCAAACATGTGTGTGTCTGAAATTTGTACCTGTGAATTTTTGGGAGGAGTCTACCAGAGAGCCTGACAGAACAGAAGCCAGTCAATATAAATAGTAAGGATACAAGCAGCAAAGTTAAAGCCATGCAGTCATTTGGGGGAGAAGATGGATGATGGGAACGATGAGAAGTTTTATAGTAGTGGAGACTTAGTAAATAGTTTGACAATGTTGAGGGAATTATTTATTTAGCAGAGTGTTGGCATGTGGGGGGAAATTGTTCTTGCGTCTAGTTGTCATGGTGTGTAATAGTCTACAGTGCGATTTTGAGAGTAGGAGTTGAAGCAGTTTGTGTCCAGGATGTGAAGGGTCTATAAAAATGTTCACAGCCCTCTTTTTAACTCATGTAGTATATAGGCCCTCAATGGAAGGCAGGTTGGTAGCAACTGTTTTTTGTACAGTTCTAATTATCCTCTAAAGTCTGTGCCAACACTCCACAAGCTGTACTGGCTCACAATCAGTCTCTGAGTGCAATTTAAGGTGTTAGTTATTACTAAAAAGCCTTACATGGCTTAGGACCAGATTATTTACAGGACCATCTTCTGTCTCACACTTCCAAGCGACCAATCAGAACCCAAGGGTTGGCCTCCTCCGACTCCCGTCACCCAAGCAATTCCGACTGGCAGGACCATGGGGAAGGGCCTTCACTGTGGTGGCTCTGGCTCTCTGGAACCAACTCCCCCTAGACATTTGCACCGCCTCCACCTTCCTGGCCTTCCAAAGGCCTTAAAAGCATGGTTTTGCCAGCAGGCCTGGGGCCATTGAACAACAATACCCTGTTCTGGCTAGAAGCAATGAATGATAGATGGATGAATATCTTTTTGAAGTAGACCCAGAGACAGGGTTTTGAGCAATCGGTACTTTTATTCAGCTCAGAGAACAAGTGACAGCTCAGCAAGGTAAAGTGACAATTCAGCGAGTACCGAGTGGCTCTGCCGGGAGAAACCGCTTCTTTTATACTTTTGCGGTTCCCGCCAAAGCTAGAGCCGGCCGCGTCTGAGCCAATCAGGAGCGACTTCCTGCTTGGGCTCAGACAGCGCTGGAAAAGAGGAACAAACTATTTACAGCGTTACCAGGTAGCCATTCCAGGATACAACACCCCTCCCCTCATAGTTGGACTCATCCATCAAGAAAGCCATGTGACGAAGTCGTCCAATCGGTGAGGCCTCCGAGGCTCTCGCGCTGACCTGCGCAGTCCAATTTCTCCTTCGCCACTGACTGTGGAGGATGGCTCGCCGCTGCTCTCCCGGTGCGGCGGACTTGGCCTGGCGGGCCCAACGAAGGCCTCGGAGGACGAGGATGGCTCGGCGTCGCTGGATGGTTCCCCCTGGCCCGATAAGTCTCTTTGCGTGTTTCTTAGTTCGGGCAATGTACTAAAGTCTGTTGAAGGGGGAGAGTCCAAGTCAGCGGGTTGTTGCAATTGGTTTTCAGTTCGTTTCCGAATGTGGTCTATGTGTCGTTTCCACAAACGACCATCCTCCAGTTTAACAACATAAGTCTTGGGTGCGTTTTGCTTAACAATAATTCCCTTCATCCAGTTTACATTTCCATCAAAACATTTTACATATACATTTTGTCCCAAATACATTTCTCTTTCTGGTTTCATACACATTTGGTTATTATTCACACAGAACCTTGGATTTAACCTGTCTAATGGTGACCTCAACTTTCTCCCCATCAATAACTCTGCAGGGCTTACATGTGTGTGCGAGTTAGGGGTAATGTGCTGGGTTAATAAGAATTGGTCCAAGTTCTGTTGCACATCCCCAGGGCCTGACCTGTGCAATGCCTCCTTTGCCACCCTTACGTAACGTTCTGCCAACCCGTTAGCCCAGGGCGAGTAAGGCGAGATGAGGGCATGCCTGACCCCTAGGCCATCTAGGAATAATTCGAATTGCCTGGCTGTTAGCTGTGGCCCATTGTCAGACACTAATAGATCAGGGCAACCATGGGATGCAAACAGTCTGCTCAATACCTTGATAGTGGCACTTGTGGTTATGTTGTTCATTGCTATTATTTCCAACCATTTGGAGAAGGCATCAACCACTATTAGAAAGTACTGAGACCCCACTGGGCCAGCAAAATCAATGTGGATCCTAGACCAAGGGCCAGCAGGCTGTTCCCACTCAGCCGGAGTTGTTTTGGGGGGACTGGGCCTTGACTCTTGGCACGGGTCACACTTTGAAACCCAACTTTCAATATCAGCATCTAGCCCTGGCCACCATAAATGCCCCCTTGCTAGGCTCTTCATCCTGACAATCCCAGGATGGCCCACGTGTAACATTCTGAGTACCTTTTCCCTTAGGCGTTTGGGGATGATCACTCTATCCCCCCACAGCAAACAACCTTTTACATATGATAATTCAAGCCTTTTGTTTTTAAAATCACACAATTCAGGTTTAACAATATCATTTTGCCATCCCTTTAGAACACAGTTCACCACTTGTTTAAGGATTTGGTCTTGCTGCGTGTGTGCAGCTACCTCTTTTGCTGTGGTTAGTGGGTTTTCCTCGAGTTCTATCATTAGCACATCTGTGGCAGGAACAGGGTCTTCTACTAAGTCTGCTATGGGGCATCTGCTGAGGCCGTCTGCATGATTGATTTCCTTCCCCCCCTTGTGGGTGAGCTCATACTGATACCCTGAGAGGAAAAGGGCCCATCTGATTAGTCTTGGAGACATAAAAGGTGGAGTGGGCTTGTTGGGGGCTAGCAGGCCTAGTAGGGGTTTGTGGTCAGTGACTAGCTCAAAGCTTCTTCCAAAAATGTAATTGTGAAACTTCTTTACCCCTGCCACTAATGCTAGAGCCTCCTTGTCTAATTGGCTATAATTCCTCTCCGTGCTGGTCATGGTTCTTGAAAAAAATGCTATTGGGGCCTCTGTCTTATTGGGTAGAACGTGAGCTAAAACTCCTCCTATGCCGTACGGCGAAGCGTCGCACGTGAGCCTAATGGGTAGTGAAGCACTATATTGGACTACTACACTTTTAGACGTTAATAAATTTTTTATTTGACAAAAAGCTTCACGTTCAGTTTTCCCCCATGTCCAGCGGGCTTCCTTCTGGAGTAAACGATGGAGAGGCTCTGCTACTGTTGCCTTCTGCTTTAAAAAAACGGAATAAAAATTAAGGAGGCCCAAAAATGCCTGCAACTCACTCTTATCTCGTGGCTCTGGGGCTTCTCTAATTGCTCTCAGCTTCTCTGTTGTGGGGTGGATACCTTCTTTATCTATCTTATACCCAAGGAATTCAATACTGTCAGTTCCCCAGACACATTTATCAGGCTTGATTCGTAACCCTTTGTCCTGTAGCCTCTTAAGTACTTCCCTTATTCTTTTGTTCACTTGTTCCTGGTTTTCCCCTGCAATTAAGATGTCATCAAAATATGGAATTGCCCCATTTACCCCTGACAATAGGCGTTCCATGATGCTCTGGAATATTCCTGGGGCTATGCTTACCCCAAACTGTAACCTCGTGCATTTGAAAGCCCCCCTGTGTGTTACAATCGTTTGAGCGTTTGCTGTTTGTTCATCGACCGGAAGTTGCTGGTAAGCCTGCGCCAGGTCGATCTTTGCGAACCTTTTCCCCTCCCCCAGGGAGTGTAAGAGTTGTTGCACAACCGGAATGGGGTAGGGGTGGTGTTGGAGTGCCTTATTCAGGGTTGATTTGTAATCAGCGCAAACTCTTAAGGAGCCATCTGGCTTCAGGGGTGTCACTATGGGAGTTTCCCATGGCCCCTGTTCCACAGGGACCAAGATACCTTGACTAATGAGTTTGTCCAGCTGTATGTCTAGCTTGGGGAGAAGCGGAAGGGGAACCCTGCGAGGTTTCAGTCTAACCGGTGGGACCTTGGGGTCAATAGAGAAAGATATAGGGGGTCCCTTATACAATCCTAAGGTGGGGCTGAACACTTCAGGGAACTCTTTCACAAAGTTAGGCATAATATCACAGTTTACATTACACACACCCGAAATTTCGATCCCCAACGGTTCCATCCACGCTAGACCTAGCAGGGAGTGTTTGGCCCCCGTCACAATAAGCATGGGAAGGGTACATTTAACATTCTTAAATGCAATAGGTACATTTGCTGTTCCCAGGACCGAGATTACCCCCCCTTGGAAGTCTCTGATCACCAAAGAGGTTTGAATTAGGTCAGCCTTAGACACATTAGGCATATATAGCTTAAATTTTTCCCAGGGCATGATGGTATATCTCGAGCCCGTATCCAGCTCCATTGAGCAAGGCTGGTTATTTAGTAACAATGAGATAACAATTTTAGCCCCCTTTTTGGTTGCCGTGTTATTCACGGAAAATTGAGAGTTACCTCTATTGTAGTCTCGGTTAGCGGTGGAGTAATTCCTTTGACCCGAGTTGCGGAACGGTCTCCTTTCTCGCGATTGGGGGGGGTGGTTTTGAGGTCGCTGGTATTGTTGTGTGGCAAAAGTTTCTTCTGGTGCCGTTGCCCTGCATGCGATGCCGATGTGGCCTCTCCGGTTGCAACGGTGGCAAGTAGCGTCTCGGAAAGGGCATCGATGGCGCTGGTGATTTCCCCGGCAGCCCGCGCAGGGGGCTGGGTGAGTAGCTCTAGGGTGTCTCGGCTGGTCTTGCAGGAGGAGGCAGTTGTCCCCGTTGCTAGTTGGCTGGCTGCGGTCGTCTGTTCCCATGGCGCTGGGAGACTCGGCGTCGATTTTGGCAATGATTTCTCGCCTTCCGTGCTCTTTTAATTCTCTTGCCGCTGCGTCGGCTGCTTCCGC
Source organism: Erythrolamprus reginae (assembly GCF_031021105.1). Lineage (NCBI taxonomy): Eukaryota > Metazoa > Chordata > Lepidosauria > Squamata > Dipsadidae > Erythrolamprus > Erythrolamprus reginae. The sequence continues at coordinate 15,213,859 of NC_091958.1, read as the reverse complement.
GGTTTGCGCTAATTTAATCACGGTTTGTAGAGTCGGCTCTTCTTCGGTGAGGAGTTTATTTCTCACTGTGTTGCTCTTCATGCCAAAAACCAAGGCGTCGGTGAGGCGAGCTTCCGGGTCTTGAAACTTGCATTGAGCAAGTACCGTTCGAAGCCGCGTTGTGAATTGGCTGATCGACTCGGTTTCTCTCTGAGCCATCATGTGAAATTGATGCCGGTAAACCATGGCTGGTCTGGTTGGTTTGAAATGGCTCGCTAGTTTCTGTTGAAGGACGTCCCACGCTGTGGCTCTTGCTTGTTCTGGTTCGGTGAGAGTTTGGGCAAGTCTACGGATCTCTGCGCCGCAGTAGTTGAGAAAAATAGCCCGTCTGCGATCGGCTCCGGCGTCCTGCATTCCCGCCGCCTCGAGGAATATCTCGAAGGTGGCCATGTACTCGTCCCATGTCATTTTCTCGGAATCGAAGAGTTCTGGAGCCTGGCCGATCTGGATTTTGTCCATGTTGCACGCGAAGTTTCTTCCGTTCGTTCGTCGCCAGTGAAGTAGACCCAGAGACAGGGTTTTGAGCAATCGGTACTTTTATTCAGCTCAGAGAACAAGTGACAGCTCAGCAAGGTAAAGTGACAATTCAGCGAGTACCGAGTGGCTCTGCCGGGAGAAACCGCTTCTTTTATACTTTTGCGGTTCCCGCCAAAGCTAGAGCCGGCCGCGTCTGAGCCAATCAGGAGCGACTTCCTGCTTGGGCTCAGACAGCGCTGGAAAAGAGGAACAAACTATTTACAGCGTTACCAGGTAGCCATTCCAGGATACAACACTTTTAATATTGGGGTTTTTAATTATTGTCTTTTGTCTTTTCTTGTTGTACACCGCCCAGAGTCCATTTGGAGATGGGTGGTTTATAAATCGAATAAATTCAATTCAATTCAATGTATCCCTCTTTAACCAGCAACAATATGGGAGCATTTTGAATTACATTACGTAGCTTCTGCTCTGGCAATCTCACACTACTTACCAGAGCTTACAAAACTTTTGCCAGACCCATCCTCGAATACAGCTCATCTGCTTGGAACCCATATCGTATCTCACCCTTGAAAATGTCCAAAGATACTTCACCAGAAGAGCCCTTCACTCCTCCACTCGAAATAGAATACCCTATGAGACTAGACTTTCAATCCTGGGCCTAGAAAGTGTAGAACTAAGACGCCTTAAACAAGATCTAAGTATTGCCCACAAGATCGTATGCTGCAACGTCCTGCCTGTCGGCGACTACTTCAGCTTCAACCAGAACAACACAAGAGCACACAACAGATTTAAACTTAATATTAACCACTCCAAACTTGACTGTAAAAAATTTGACTTCAGTAACCGAGTTGTCGAAGCGTGGAACTCATTACCGGAGTCCATAGTGTCATCCCCAAACCCCCAACACTTTACCCTTAGATTATCTACGGTTGACCTATCCAGATTCCTAAGAGGTCAGTAAGGGGCGAGTACAAGTGCACTAGAGTGCCATCCGTCCCCTGTCCTATTGCTCTCCTATATCTCCTATACCTTTCTCCCATTCCTATATCTCTCCTTCTATTCTTTCATTGATATGTTCTATTACTTTATCTTCTTTTCTATTCTTTCTTAGATATATTTTACTATGAGTATCTCCTCTATAACCTTCATCATGTATTTTACTATGTGTATATTGATATATACCCACTAAAACCCTCATTGTGTATTGGACAAAATAAATAAATAAAATAAAATAATAAATAAAATGAGAAAGCAAAAAGAATGTCGCTTGGCAGAGCCTAGGGGAAGAGCCTTCTCTGTGGTGGCCCCAGTCCTCTGGAATCAGCTCCCCCTGAGATTTGAACCGGTGAACTACAGTCAGCCATAGCAACTTGCAGTATAACCTTCATCATGTATTTTACTATGTGTATAAAACTAAAACCCTCATTGTGTATTGGACAAAATAAATAAATTAAAAAATAAAATAAATAAATAAAATATTTTCATTTTGTGTTCCATTGTACCTGCTTGATGATTTTTACTTTAATCGAGATACACACGGCATCGCAATATTCCGAAAATGCCTGACTTTTGATTCACATCTCACCCAGGTCTAGACTGCAGTTGCAAAAATTACATAAAATTTATAAGTATGATAATTAGACCTAATTTCTATTCCTCCTGTCTGCCAGCCTGCTTGTTTTGCATGTGCCTCTGCTTTAATGCCACTGTAATAATCTTGAATTTTTGCACTTCGTTTTTTATCAGATGTCAATGTTTATAATTTCCATTCCCTTGATACTCAAATCCACCAAGCTTACATTATTTCTGCTATTGCTCACTAGCCACATGATTCCTTGTTGTTTTAAACTTCCTTTGTTGTTATTTTAAACTAATTATAGTTTTTTGTTTAAAAAAGGCTGTGATTGCAAGGAGCTATTATTTCTGGGGCATTGTTTGGGAGTAAGTACACACATACACACCCACACACACATGTTCAGCAACATCACTGTTTCTTCCTGAGAGTTCCTGTGTGTAGGTACAGTCCCTAAATGATTCATGAGTGTCTGAATCAATAAGAGGAACCACTGATGCTGAAAATACTTTTTGAAGTGAAGCATCACCGACCGTCTTTACGGTTCCTGCCTAAAGTTCAAAATAAGCAATGAGTCGGGGAAGTGGAGGATTCATTCCTGGACATCTTATTCTCCTGAGTGCTCCAGAATTTCCTGCAAAGGCATCTTTTGGTTAGATTCATATGGAGTTTGTCACCTGGATTTGGAGAGCAGCCACGTAGTCACGTAACCTTCTATTTACATAGCAAAGATGAAGGATCAAAGTAATGTAAGTGCTCAGCTGAATCAGGCCAAGAATCCATTTAGCTCAGCATTCTGCATCGCGGAGAGGTGAACTGCAGTGCAAGTAGTTCTTGACAGGAGTAAGTTCCATGGATCAGTTTGTCCAAACTGGTAGCAACCTACTGGTGATGTCACAATGATGTCATCGAACTGGATAGGCTGGTGCCAGCTTGTGGGTGCCACCATCTTTTTTTTTTTCAAAAAAAAATTCTGTACAATTTTTTTTTAAAAAAAATCTGCACATTTTTTCCAAAAAAGTTTCTGCACAATTTCCCTGTCAAAAAAATTCTGCACAATTTCCCTGTCAAAAAAATTCTGCACAATTTTTTTCGAAAGAAAATTCTGCACAATTTTTTTCGAAAGAAAATTCTGCACAATTTTTTTCGAAAGAAAATTCTGCACAATTGTTTTCGAAAGAAAATTCTGCACAATTGTTTTCGAAAGAAAATTCTGCACAATTGTTTTCGAAAGAAAATTCTGCACAATTGTTTTCGAAAGAAAATTCTGCACAATTGTTTTCGAAAGAAAATTCTGCACAATTGTTTTCGAAAGAAAATTCTGCACAATTGTTTTCGAAAGAAAATTCTGCACAATTGTTTTCGAAAGAAAATTCTGCACAATTGTTTTCGAAAGAAAATTCTGCACAATTGTTTTCGAAAGAAAATTCTGCACAATTGTTTTCGAAAGAAAATTCTGCACAATTGTTTTCGAAAGAAAATTCTGCACAATTGTTTTCGAAAGAAAATTCTGCACAATTGTTTTCAAAAGAAAATTCTGCACAATTGTTTTCAAAAGAAAATTCTGCACAATTGTTTTCAAAAGAAAATTCTGCACAATTGTTTTCAAAAGAAAATTCTGCACAATTGTTTTCAAAAGAAAATTCTGCACAATTGTTTTCAAAAGAAAATTCTGCACAATTGTTTTCAAAAGAAAATTCTGCACAATTGTTTTCAAAAGAAAATTCTGCACAATTGTTTTCAAAAGAAAATTCTGCACAATTTTTTTCAAAAGAAAATTCTGCACAATTTTTTTCAAAAGAAAATTCTGCACAATTTTTTTCAAAAGAAAATTCTGCACAATTTTTTTCAAAAGAAAATTCTGCACAATTTTTTTCAAAAGAAAATTCTGCACAATTTTTTTCAAAAGAAAATTCTGCATAATTTTTTTCAAAAAAAAATTCTGCCTTTGCCATTTTTTAAAAAATTGGCAGTTTTTTCCCACTGTGCATGCTTGTGCATAAAGCACAAATGAACACACTGCGAAGCAGGAAGCGGGCCGGCTACAAATTAAGTTGGAATCCACCCCTGGAAATGCAACTACAATTAGGACTGGAATTTCCTGGGGGAAGGATATTGCCAAATCTCCACTCCCACGCATTTCGACTTATATACCGCTTCACAGTGCTTTACAGCCCTCTCTAAGCAGTTTACAGAGAGTAAGCATGTTGCTCCCAACAATCTGTGTCCCCATTTTATCGACCTTGGAAGGATGGAAGTTTGAGTCAACCATTGAGCCTTAACTTTTACATTACATTAAATGTAAATTCACATTACATTAAATGTAATTTTACTATGTTAAAATTAACTTTTACTGCATTCAAATTAACTCCAAAACGTCTTGGTGGTGCGGTGGTTAGAGTGCAGTACTGCAAGCTACTTCTGTTGATCACTGGCTGCCAACAGTTTGACAGATTGAATCTCACCAGGCTCAAGGTTGACTCAGCCTTCCATTCTTCCAAGGTGGGTAAAATGAGGACCCAGATTGTTGGGGGCAATAGGCTGACTCTCTGTAAACTGCTTAGAGAGGGCTGTAAAGAAGTGTGAAGCGGTATATAAATCTAAATGCTATTGCTATTCCCAAAGAAATTACAAGCAATTTATAGAGATATAACCAGTGATGGGCAGTCAAAGTTTTTACTATCACACTGTGGGTGTGGCTTATTTTGTAGGTGTGGCTTGATGGTCATGTGACTGGGTAGGAGTGGCTTGCTGGCCATGTGACCAGGTGGGAATGGCTTGAATGATCATCATTGTTCAAGTGAACTGTTAAGTCCTCAACTTACAACCTCACCAGTGTCGCTCTCTGGGGTGACAATTTGCTTCGCATTTCCCGTGCTCTCCTTCCTGGGTCGCCCGCTGCCTCAGGCTGGGTAGCTAGATGAACAGGTGCCAATCAGCTGTTGAGAAAAGAGTGGGGAGGAAATGGGCCCCCTGCAACACATGTTGGTGCTGGTCTCCCTGCTGCTTGCCAAGGAGGAGGAGGAGGATGGGAGGGGGGTAGTCAGCTGGAGCTGGGCACACAGCTTCATTTTCACCGGTGGAACTGCATTCCACCCCGTCTTGCCTGCTGCCCACCCCTGGATATAACCCAAAAAGAAGTCGATGAGCAGAAGCCTTTTCTGCAGTAGACAAAAAGCTTTGAGAAACTAGAAGATTTCAACAAGGAATTGAACAGTATGCTTGCTATTTGTCAGGCATTACGGTTCCTGGAAAACAACAACAACTCGAAATGTATCAGATTCCAGTGGTGAGAGAAGGAGAGAGAATACAGAGCAGGAGATTGATGAATGCAAGTCCTTTCTTTAGAGGCTCTGGTCTATGAGCAATAATTCTGTATTATGCCAGGAAAGGTTGGGTGATTCCTTCTCCCACTAAAAATAAAACTGAAATTCTTGCATGAATACTGCAAGTTCCCTATTACTCATTGTCTGCCCATTAGAGACGCATTAAAACTTGCACAAAGCGCATGCATTCTTCATCATTAAACCCTAAGATGGATAGGTACTTTCTCCCTGGTCATTGTGGGGGGGGGGATAAAAAGCAACACAAGAAAAAATCGCATTGCACAATTTGGAAGGGAAGGAGGGTGGGGATCTACAGGACAGGAAGTCAACCTATTTCATACCCCCAAAAATGGATTATTATGATGTCTCTCTCCCGTCACCAAGAAAAGAAGTTTTAAATTAGCTTGTATTTTGTCTTGTTTTTTAAAATTATATCAAGAAAATAGGAAAGAAGCAACTACAGTGGTACCTCATCTTACGAACGCCTCTTCTAACGAACTTTTCAAGATACGAACCCGGTGTTTAAGATTTTTTTGCCTCTCCTTCCGAACTATTTTCACCTTACAAACCCAAGCAGCTGCTGCTGGGATGAAGGGGTTTCTTTTTCTCCCCTTTTTTGAAGAAAGAAAAGGGAGGGGCTGCTTGGGGGAAGAAAATTTTTGCAGAGAACAAGGTGCTTGCAAAGGAACTGAAAGGGTGTCTTTTGAAGAAAGAAAAGGGAGGAGGGAGGGGCAGCTTTGGGGAGGAAAGATTTTGCAGAGAACAAGGTGCTTGCAAAGGAACTGAAAGGGTGTCTTTTGAAGAAAGAAAAGGGAGGAGGGAGGGGCAGCTTTGGGGAGGAAAGATTTTGCAGAGAACAAGGTGCTTGCAAAGGAACTGAAAGGGTGTCTTTTGAAGAAAGAAAAGGGAGGAGGGAGGGGCAGCTTGGGGGAGGAAAAATTTTGCAGAGAACAGCGTGCTTGCAAAGGAACTGAAACGGTGTCTTTTGAAGAAAGAAAAGGGAGGGGCGCCCCCCCTTGCCTTTCTTCCTTCCCACTTACCCTTTAGCCTAGGCTTGCTTCTTCCACCCGCCCCCTTTAGCTGCTCCTCCCTGCCCTCTGTTCGCCTCCCTTCTAAAGTTTGGGATTTTCCTGAAGGATTTGCACGCATTATTTGCTTTTACATTGATTCCTATGGGAAACATTGTTTCATCTTACGAACTTTTCACCTTACGAACCTCCTCTTGGAACCAATTAAGTTTGTATGATGAGGTACCACTGTACGTTCTTATTCAGAAGACTCACCTGAGGTTTTAACACTGACACCAAGTCAAAAGTCATGCAGAGTTTATATTATGGATTAAAGGGGGCTAAGAATTTATTGATACACACACACACACACACACAGAGAGAGAGAGAGAGAGAGAGAGAGAGACTCTTACTTGAAAGGAACTACAAAGATGATAGCACCAGTGTAGATAAATACATTTCTACAGCACCTTGACATGTTATCACATCCACTCTCTGCTTAAATGTATATGATTTCCTTTGATATTTCATTCCTCAGCTCAAGGCTTTCTCTTTGACAATTAAACAAACTAATGAATTAGAGATAAATCAAAGTCTAAAATGACACAGAACTAGCCGTAGGTCCCATATCTAGAACCATTCTTATGCAGGCTAAGTACAAGCCAGATTTCTAAACCATCAGTGCAAACCATTATCTGATTCATTGTGGATGCAGCTAGCTAACTATACCGATGTCATTATTCAGAGTGCAAATCCATAAAAGTTTCAAAGGTTGAAGCTAATATGAATCAAATACCCCATTCCCCTTTAGTTCCTGAAAATCACGTCCAATTTCAAAGGAAATGTTTCTACATACGCTTTAACTTAAATCAAGTATTAGTGTCACTTGCGTACCAGTTTCTATCCACTAGCATGGAGCTGCCCAAACAAATCAAAGAAGACATTTAATGCTCCAGGCACCAATAAACAAATCCAGTGATGCACCCAAGTGTAGACAAATAAGAAGGCAGGTTGACCTTGAACCTTGTCTGGCCAATCTCTCGGAAGCATCTGAACCACACTCTTAATAGCATAAGTAATACCTTTCTTAAAATAGCTCTTTCCTAGCCTATATTTTCCCCCAAACAGTTTAGATTTTTTTCTTTCAAACATCTGTGTCTAACCTTTGCCATAACCTGATCTGTATTGCTGCTAACTTAATTATTGATGTCTCACCTTCTATCCCCTGTACTTTAGAAAATGTTTAATTAAAACAGACTACATGTTTACTTTTCAAGTTTACATGTTCACTTCATTATATAGCATTTACTTTGTCAAACGAGGAAAAAGTCCAGGGACAATATCCATCCTGCTTTGATTACATTTGGAGATCAACATTTGTTCAATTATTGGCTTTGTTTATCTATTTGTTTGAGAATAATATGAGTAATTAATGCAGGAACAAACATATAAAAGAAAACAGTTTCTTTAAGTGGCAGAATAAAGAACCAAAGCACTCCAGCTGAAATTTCAATTCCCATCTCACGTTTTCAAATCCGCATATCTAAAAACTGAATAAATGCAAGACTGGGAAATCGCACTTGCTTTTATTTTATTGTTGTCGTTGTTGTTATTTTATATAATTTTCATGTGTTGCCAGATTAAAATGCCAGTTCTCCAAAAGAGGAAGAGGAGGAGGGGGACAGAACAGGACAAAACAACTGAGAAAAAAGGGACTTTGGAGGTTTTCTAGTCCAACCTCCTGCTCAGGCAGGAGACCCTATACCAAGTGATGGCAAACCTTTTTTCCCTCGGGTGCCGAAAGCAAGTGCACGGGTGCTATACACATGTGCGCATGCCCACAGCCATAATTCAATGCGTGAGTGACGACAAATTGCCCACCTTTAAGCCAGTCACATGACCTTTAAGCCCCCCCCCCGTCACATGATCGTCAAGCCTGATCACATGGCTGGCAAACTACACCCACAAATAAGCCATGCCCACAGGATGGTAGGAAATACGTACAATGCAGTCACAAGAATAGAATAGAATAGAATAGAATAGAATGGAATGGAATGGAATGGAATGGAATGGAACGGAATGGAATTATTATTATTATTATTTATTATTATTATTTATTGGATTTGTATGCTGCCCCTCTCCACAGACTCGGGGCGGCTAACAACAGCAGTAAAACAGTACAACAAAATCCAATACTAAAAAAACAGTTAAAAAACCATTATATAAAAACCAATCATACATACAAACATACCATACATAAAATTGTGAAGGCATAGGGGGAAAGTGTATCTTAGTTCCCCCATGCCTGGCGGCAGAGGTGGCTTTCAAGCAGCTTACGAAAGGCAAGGAGGGTGGGAGCAATTCTAATCTCTGGGGGGAGTTGGTTCCAGAGGGTCGGGGCCGCCACAGAGAAGGCTCTTCCTCTGGGTCCCGCCAAGCAACATTGTTTGGTTGACAGGACCTGGAGAAGACCCACTCTGTGGGACCTAACTGGTCGCTGGGATTCGTGCGGCTGAAGGCGGTCCCTGAGATATTCTGTCCCGGTGCCATGAAGGGCTTTATAGGTCATAACCAACACTTTGAATTGTGACCGGAAACTGATCGGCAACCAATGCAGACTGCGGAGTGTTGGAGTAACATGGGCATATTTGGGAAAGCCCAAATATTTGGGAATGGAATGGAATGGAATGGAATAGAATAGAATAGAATAGAATAGAGAAAGGAGCCCTTCGCTGCTCAGCTTGTTACATAAAATAAAGTTTTCCTAGTAAAATCCATCGTTTCTGGATTCATTTTTTTTCAAGAAGCAGGAATTTAATATTATTCAAGGATGCCATCCAATGTTAGTTTAGGCAATAGTTAATGCTTTCTTCCTTTCCACAGTAAGCAGGCAACAAGCTCTGCTTTCAATAAAAATAAATCAAAAAGAATGAATGGAGGAAAAGATGGATGGTTGTATATGGCCGGCATCCAGAAGTCTTTGTTTCCCTCTCTACTTATTGTTCACATGCTACAACAGGCAACTTTAAAATAGCCCTTTGTTTAACTATCATTAAGGGAGGGGGGGAGGAATTACTTGCTATACTTTCATCACTATAATTAGCACAGAAAAGGAAAGAACGAACACCACTTTAAGGGTCTTTTGTGAACGGAGAGAATGAAATGAAATGAATGAAAATGCTGCTGCTCAATGCCAACTTTATTTCAATGTGGGTGAGGTTTGCCTTGCACCCAATTGGAATAAGATCCTTTTAACTTAAAGAAGCAATTATAGCTCAGTAGCGAAAACACCTGTTTGCTACTCATAAGGCTGCAAATTTAATTATTGCCCTTGCTATTTGACAAGATCGGGAAGCAAGCGTTAAAATCCTAATCCAGGTATCTGAAAATCTGTTTTCAGTCAGAGAAGATTGGGTTGTCATCCACTCTTGTATAAAGCTGTTCTTTGGATTCACAGATGTCAAGCAAAATGTTAGCCTTGCTTACTATTCATCTTCGCACATCCAGTCGGAAGATTACTCATCCTTTGGTCAATCATGTTATGCCTGAAAATCTCAGAAATATTATCTTTAGGGTTGATCGCACAGCCAGCCAGATGTTTGGACTAGATTTAATATTTTTATCCAGCTATTGACTCCTTCCCAATTATTATTATTGTCACATAGCCAAATGTTTAGACTGGGTTCCTCCCAATTCGGACAGATTTTATAGAACTGGTAGTTATTATGAGTGATCCTTGTCCCCGCTTTCCCTTTCAAAAGTTACATAGAAACATAGAAGACTGACGGCAGAAAAAGACCTCATGGTCCATCTAGTCTGCCCTTATACTATTTCCTGTATTTTATCTTACAATGTGTTGTGGCTAGCTCTGGCCCAGCTCCTGCCCCAAGGACTGTGGGTGTGGGGGAGACATCCACATGCTGCAGGCTTGTTTTGCTCCCGGTGGAATCTGCTGATGAAGGCTCCTCTGACCAAGAAGACATGAGTGACAGGGAGGAGGAGAGTGTGGCAGACAGCTCAGAAGGAGATCAATTATCTAGCTCCTCCTTGGATTCAGAACAAGAGTTAATGATACAGCCATGCATGCGGAGAGCCATGCATAGGCAACAACAACTGAGAGATTATTATCAAAGAAAATGAGGCCACCTGTGGTTGGGCGGGGCTGTGGTCATTAGTGGGGCTGCTATAAATAGCAGCCCGTGGGTTTGGCCATTGTGGAGGATTATCTGATCGTTGTGTTTCATGACTGCGTTACTGACTGACTTTTTGTGTGCTGATGTTTCCCTGCTTTAAAACTAAACCAGAGCAAAGTGTGTTTCACTTTGTGAAAGAAGGACTTTTAATTGCCTCACAGCTGCAAGCTAAGTATCACAGGACTGATAAGGGACTTGTCTAAATTACCAGTTTGTTTGAAGACTAGTGCTCTTTGCTATACCAAAAGAGGGCTTGGTTTAAGTGAATTTTCATTATAAAGAACATTGTTTTGAATTTTCAAACGTGTGTGTGTCTGAAATTTGTACCTGTGAATTTTTGGGAGGATTCTACCAGTGAGCCCGACAGAACACAATGGATATATGTTTATCCCAGGCATGTGTAAATTCAGTTACTGTGGATTTACCAACCACGTCTGCTGGAAGTTTGTTCCAAGGATCTACTACTCTTTCAGTAAAATAATATTTTCTCATGTTGCTTTTGATCTTTCCCCCAACTAACTTCAGATTGTGTCCCCTTGTTCTTGTGTTCACTTTCCTATTAAAAACACTTCCCTCCTGAACCTTATTTAACCCTTTAACATATTTAAATGTTTCTATCATGTCCCCCCTTTTCCTTCTGTCCTCCAGACTATACAGATTGAGTTCATTAAGTCTTTCCTGATACATTTTATGCTTAAGACCTTCCACCATTCTTGTAGCCCGTCTTTGGACCCGCTCAATTTTGTCAATATCTTTTTTTAGGTGAGGTCTCCAGAACAGAGGTGGTAGTATTAAACCAATTTGGATGAGATTTTGCTCTGTTTGTTTGTTTGTTTGTTTGTTCGTTCGTTCCTTCCTTCCTTCCTTCCTTCATTCTTTCAGTAAAATAATATTTTCTCATGTTGCCTTTGATCATTCCCCCAACTAACTTCAGATTGTGTCCCCTTGTTCTTGTGTTCACTTTCCTATTAAAAACACCTCCCTCCTGAACCTTATTTAACCCTTTAACATATTTAAATGTTTCGATCATGTCCCCCCTTTCTCTTCTGTCCTCCAGACTATACAGATTCATCAAGTTGATGTTTCTCTTTCAAATGTTGATGTTTGAAAATGTAAACGGTATCATCATAAGACGTAACCTGTTCCAAGTAAAATTGCATTTTGCAATTGACCAGTGGTAATTGTATTATAATGGTTCATCGCACAGTCAGCTATATGTTAAGGCTGGATCTGATATTTCTGCCTGCATATTGAGTCCTTTCAGGGAACCTGGAGATATGCAGATGCGGATGTTTGACAGTGTTGTATTTTAATCTCATTCAGTCTCTAAAAGTATAGTGCTTTCCAAAAGTTTCATTATCTAGATATATCAACCTTTCCTGGAAGATCCCGCTTTTGAAAGAAATAGAGGGAGAGGAAGAAGGTATTCTTCAATAAAATAACATAAGGATAGCTTTCTGAATATAAAATATTTTCATTTTGTTTTCACTAGTGTACAGGCCCATTTGTCATCCAGCTTTTCATTTGCTCCAAGGCTAAAAGGACTGACCCTTTATCTGTCTGTTATTCAAATGCCACTGAACCTTTCCAGAGATGCTGCCCCATAAGCACTGGTAAATTGCCTGTACATCCTATATTCCCATTTTACGAGATTGCCTCTTAAAACAAACCATTTTAGCAAAACACTGCCCAACACATTCTGTCTCATTTTGTCTCTATGAGTTTTAGGAACATGCCTGGTGGAATAAGAGATGGAGCTGCAAACAAACAAGCAGACTCACAGTACTTCTTTTTGATTTATTCCAGTTTTAGACTAGAATCATATGTGAAATACCAAAAACCTAACAATAAATTAAAACATATTGACCATTTTCTCAGATCTTATTGGGGGGTTAGGTGATGATACTACTGAGTCAGGTAGTGAGTTCCATGCATCAACTACTCAGTTACTAAAGTTGTATTTCCTGCAGTCGAGTTTAGAGCGGTTTACTTTAAGTTTGTATCTGTTGTGTGCTCGTGTGTTGTTGTGGTTGAAGCTGAAGTACTCGTTGACAGGAAGGACATTGTAACAGAGGATTTTATGGGCTATGCTTAGGTCGTGTTTAAGGTGACATAATTCTAAACTTTCTAAACCAAGGATTGTAAGTCTAGTTTCACAAGGTATTCTGTTGTGAGTGGAGGAGTAGAGGGCTCTTCTAGTAAAGTATCTCTGGACATTTTCTAGAGTGTTTATGTTCAAAATGTGGTGTGGGTTCCAGACAGATGAGCTGTATTCAAGGATTGGTCTGGTGAAAGTTTTGCATGCTCTGGTTAGTAGTGTGAGATTACCAGAGCAGAAGCTACGTAGGATTAGGTTAATAACTCTTGAAGCCTTTTGGACGGTGTTGTTGCAGTGGGCTTTGGCACTTAGGTCATTTGATATGAGTATTCCATTCTCTTTCAACCATCTGTGTCACAAAATATCTTTTAAAAAAAATATATATTGAGTATAACTATTTAAAAAACATTAAAAACATTGAAATACAAACATATAGACAATACAAACATCACATTAACAAATACAAATATATACAACAACTTTTATAACACTTCTACGGTAAATTGCCTTGATGTTAAGTTTCCGTTTATATTTGATTCAGTTAAACTGTATTTCCTTTACAGCTTTTATCTATCTATCTAGTTAGCTGTTAATTAATATACATATCTTCATATATATTAATCCTATTCCTTACAATTTGAGACTATTTACGGGGCTGCCTCTTCCTACATACCTCCCAGAGACCAATAAGAGCACACAGAGTTGGTCTCCTCCAGGTCCTATTAACTAAGCATGCAGGTTAGGGGGACCACGTGGCAGGGCCTTCTCTGTAGCTGCCCTGGGTCTATGGAACCAACTACCCCCGATGTCCGTACTGCTCCCACCCTACTGGCCTTCCATATGGCCACGAAGACCTGGCTTTGTCAGCAGGCCTGGGGGGCCATGAATGAACAACTGACATGGCCAAATTGTATGAATGGTATGCATGTGATCATGTTTTTTAATTAATGGGTTCTTTTTATTACGGGGTTTTATAGTTTTGGTATTATATTTGACTTCTTTTTATTGTTCTGTATCTATTTGTATTTATATTTATATTAGATTTGTATGCTGCCCTGAGTCTTCGGAGAAGGGCGGCATACATAGAAACATAGAAGTCTGACGGCAGAAAAAGACCTCATGGCCCATCTAGTCTGCCCTTATACTATTTTCTGTATTTTATCTTAGGATGGATATATGTTTATCCCAGGCATGTTTAAATTCAGTTACTGTGGATTTATCTACCACGTCTGCTGGAAGTTTGTTCCAAGGATCACTACTCTTTCAGTAAAATAATATTTTCTCATGTTGCTTTTGATCTTTTCCTCAACTAACTTCAGATTGTGTCCCCTTGTTCTTGTGTTCATTTTCCTATTAAAAACACTTCCCTCCTGGACCTTATTTAACCCTTTAACATATTTAAATGTTTCGATCATGTCCCCCCTTTTCCTTCTGTCCTCCAGACTATACAGATTGAGTTCATTAAGTCTTTCCTGATATGTTTTATGCTTAAGACCTTCCACCATTCTTGTAGCCCGTCTTTGGACCCGTTCAATTTTGTCAATATCTTTTTGTAGGTGAGGTCTCCAGAACTGAACACAGTACTCCAAATGTGGTCTCACCAGCACTCTATATAGCGGGATCATAATCTCCCTCTTCCTGCTTGTTATACCTCTAGCTATGCAGCCAAGCATCCTACTTGCTTTCCCTACCGCCTGACTGCACTGTTCACCCATTTTGAGACTGTCAGAAATCACTACCCCTAAATCCTTTTCTTCTGAAGTTTTTGCTAACACAGAACTGCCAATACAATACTCAGATTAAGGGTTCCTTTTCCCCAAGTGCATTATTTTACATTTGGAAACATTAAACTGCAGTTCCCATTGCTTTGACTATTTATCTAGTAAAGCTAAATCATTTACCATATTACAGACGCCTCCAGGAATATCAACCCTATTGCACACTTTAGAGTCATCGGCAAATAGGCAAACCTTCCCTACCAAACCTTCCCCTATGTCACTCACAAACATATTAAAAAGAATAGGACCCAGAACAGACCCTTGTGGCACACTGCTTGTAACCTGATACAAATCTAATTAATAATAATAATAATAATAATAATAATAATAATAATAATAATAATAATATTGTAAGCCACCCTGAGTCCTTCGGGATTGGGCGGCATAGAAGTCGAATAAATAAATAAGGAACAAAGCTTTCACTTGCATAAACCTTTTGAACATTAATTGTGGGGCGTCGGGAAAGGTTGAAAGAAAACTTTGATCTGTACATTCCCAGATATTTTTTTTATTTTTAAAATATACTTTATTAATTTATACAAAAAGGAATAAAACAGGGGGAAGGGGGATGGAAGTACAGAAAGGAAAAATGGGAGGGGAGTGGGATAAACAGTATTGTTATATCGCAGCTTATATATATTATTGTATATACATTTCAGGTATTTGTCCATATATAAATATTTCATATTCAGAGTTCTTATTTAAATATCTTATAGCTGTAATATTTAATAATCCAACAGTAATATGGGAAAAGAAAGGGTAGAAAGGGAGAAAAGGAGGAGAGAAGGAAAAAAAGAGAGAGAGAAGAGAAAAAGAAGGGAGAGAAAACAAGATGAGAAGTAGTACCTGCAAGCAAGCAGGCGTTTGAATTGTGACGACTTAGATGGATTATATTTATTGTTTTTGTTAGTGAGATTTAATCGTAGGTTGTAATATTAGTAGATTGACCAGATTTTTTTTTTAATGGACAACTTCAAACCAACCCCTCATTTCTGAGTCAAGAGGGGAGCCATTTAAATGCATGTATTTTATACACAGTCGTTTGTGTAAACACAGTCAAACGCACACAAAAGAAGATTGTGGCTAATTTTCTGGAACGTCCACCTTTTAACAAATGCTTTTGTTGCAACGTAGAGACAGATTCGTGTTCATACCTCTGAAAAGCAGAGCAGATTTTCCATCAGGAATGCAAATGTGTGCATAGAAACCAGCAAGGTTTATATAACCTCTCGGGAACAAAGGGTAACATTGTAGAGTTCTTAATTTAGCATCCCATTTATTTGTATAAGCCACCACCGAGGATTGATTGAATGTTCGGGTCAAAGCAGCACTTGCAATATCAAATTTCCAGTCATAAGTAACAGCACTTGTCTAAATAATGTGAGACAGCCATATTTGGTACTTCCCTAATGTAATTATAGTGCCTACACAGTCATTTTCTCAATGTAGTAACATAGCAGGCAGCTATCATTTCATCAAAAGCACTTTTTTGGGGGAGGAAAAATATAAAAATGAAATCCATTCTTCCCAGAAAGCACCAATTTTCTGCCCGCTTTTGAATAAACACACAGAACAACACAAAGGAATGCCATCCTTCAAGCTATTAAATGCTTTTGCATAGCAGCGTCTTTTACAGCACAACAGTTAATCAGCCCCTTGCTTGAGACAATAAAGCAAGCGATCCAATAAATCAGGCCATTAATATGTTAACCAAATGGCGCTAGGTTAATACTAGCTCTTTGATCTTATAGGATAGCAAAAGTTTAGGGTCTCTGGTTATCTCACCAGTCTATATGTATTTATTTTTACAACATGTTCCAGTCAAATGTCCCTAATTAAATAATTACATACCATTTAGTGTACTGGTTATAATCCTGGAATAGAAATGGGGAGGTTGTGAATTCTAGTCCTGCCATTGGCATGAAATCTAACTGGAGAAACTTGGGGCCAGTCATTTTATTTATTTATTTTATTTATTTACTTATTTATTGGATTTGTATGCCGCCCCTCTCCAGAGACTCGGGGCGGCTAACAACAGTAATAAAAAAACAGCATGTAAATCCAATATTAAAACAACTAAAAACCCTTATTGTAAAACCAAACATCCATATACACAAACATACCATGCATGAATTGTAAAGGCCTAGGGGGAAAGAATATCTCAGTTCCCCCATGCCTGACGACAGAGGTGGGTTTTAAGGAGCTTACGAAAGGCGAGGAGGGTGGGTGAAATTCTAATCTCCAGGGAGAGTTGGTTCCAGAGGGCCAGGGCCGCCACAGAGAAGGCTCTTCCCCTGGGCCCCACCAAACGACATTGTTTTGTTGACAGGACCCGGAGAAGGCCCACTCTCTGGGACCTAACCGGTCGCTGGGATTCGTGGGGCAGAAGGCGGTCTCGTAGATACCCTGGTCCGATGCCATGAAGGGCTTTATAGGTGATGACCAACACTTTGAATTGTGACCGGAAACTGATCGGCAACCAATGCAGACTGCGGAGTGTTGGTGTTACATGGGCATTTTGGGGAAAGCCGATGATAACTCTCACAGCTGCATTGTGCACGATCTGACGTTTCCGAACACTTTTCAAAGGTAGCCCCATGTAGAGAGCATTACAGTAGTTGAGCCTCAAGGTGATGAGGGCATGAGTGACTGTGAGCAGTGACTACCGGTCCAAATAGGGCCGCAACTGGTGTACCAGGCGAACCTGAGCAAATGCCTCCCTCGCCACAGCTGAAAGATTTTCTCAGCTCAACTTACCACAGAGGGTTGTTGTTGTGGGGCAATTAGGAGGCAATGGCATTATAATGTACAAAATAAAGACAGGAGATAAATCTAATAATAAATAAGGGGTGGTAATTGGATCATAGCACAGTGTCTTGTCATGTAGAAAGTTCTGGATTCAAGTCCTGGCATCTTCAGTTAAAAGGACCTGTGAGAAGAAGGATCTTTGCTCAAGACACTCAAAGCCCTACATGGCATCGGCCCAGATTACTTGCGGGACTGCCTTCTGCTGTATGAGTCCCAGTGACCGGTGAGGTCCCATAGAGTTGGCCTTCTCCAGATCCCATTAACTAGACAATGTTGCTTGGCAGGGCCTGGGGAAGAGCCTTCTCTGTGGGGGGCCCGGGCCTCTGGAATCAGTTCCCCCCAGAGATTCACACTACCCCCACCCTCCTCGCCTTCCGTAAGAGTCTTAAGACTCACTTATGCCATCAGGCTTGGAGCAATTAGCAAAATTTTTCTAACCTTTGCCCCCTGGCTGACAAATGTTATGTATGGCTGTTGTTTGAATGGGTATGACTGATTTTTAATATAATTAAGGATTTTAGAGTAGTTTACTTAGTTTTAATTAATTGGATTTAACCTGCTATATTTTATTGTTTCTATATGTGGTAGGCCACCCCGAGTCCTCAGAGAGGAGTGGCATATAAATCGAATGAATGAATGAGTGACTGAGTGACTGAGTTAATAAGTTAGTTAATGAGTTAATGAGTTAATGAGTTAATGAGTTAATGAGTTAATGAGTTAATGAGTTAATGAGTTAATGAGTTAATGAGTTAATGAGTTAATGAGTTAATGAGTTAATGAGTTAATGAGTTGATTGATTGATTGATTGATTGATTGATTGATTGATTGATTGATTGTCTTTTTCTCAAATAATGTCTGGTATGAAAGATCAAGTCTACATATGAAGATACAATTAAATCAATTTATTCATAAAAAATCTTTGCACAGGATTCTTCTCAACTAAGGGTTGAGAAGGCATTAGATAAGGAACAATGGACTTAGTTCACTTATAGCTACATAGGAATTCTAAACTGATCCCTCTTTTAACTCCACCCCAGGTTCTGCCACTCATCTCCCTACAATTACCCATCGAAGGCTGAGGTTAAAATGGAAAATCACAAGGAAGGTGACCGAAATAAATGCTTTGCAATACAATGATGCTACCGCATGGCTGACTTCATGACCCACCCCATATCTTTTGCAGTGACCAATCGCAAGTTTTCATTATCACCCCAGTTTTCAAAACAAATAAATAAAGCCAACTCTCCTTGTGCGTCTATCACATTTTCTCAACATTTTGGATGTTTGTTAAGACTACAGCTGGTTTGTTTGCTGCCTTCAGGGCTATTACACTGACCACGAAGCCACTTTGAAAGTGAGATATTTCATCCACAGTGAAAAACGGAATATTATTCATGCTGTAAACAAATCTGATATTTGTTTTCACTCCGCAGCTGGTCTGAATTGTAAGAGACTATTTATCCAAAGCAAACTCCCTCCCCATTTTTACTTGGCAAATTGCTTTATTTTTCAAGAAAAAAAAATTATAACACTTAAAACATTCCTTAGTGGGACTAGGTCTCCTTCAGCAAATGAAATAATTATAATTGGACTCACCTCTTAGCTCTTTATTCAAAAGGCCTTAATAAATCATTGATATCCTACCAGACTTTTCTACCTGAATTTGCTTTATTACTAGGAATCCTTATCAACCTCGTATTCCCAGCCCACCAAACAAACTTACCTTTAAAACATAGAAACATAAAAATAGGAACAAGGGAAGCATTCTCATGCTAAGCTTTGATCATCTTCTTTAACTCATCCTTTCTCTCCTTTCTGTTCAGTTGCGTCTGATTCTCAGAGACTGAACAGACAAATGTTCTTAGTAAGTTTTCCCTCCCCAAAGTAGTTTATCACTGCCTTCTTCCTAGGGCTGAGAGAGTGTGTTAGGACCAAGGTCATTCAGCTGGCTTTGTGGTTAAGGCAGGACTAGAACTCAAGGTCTCCTAGTTTCTAGCTTGATGTCGCACTACACTCAACTGGTTCGTTTACCATAGTCTAGCCAGCTGCTATTTTCTAGAGTTTTGAGCAGATTTTCTTAGATTTAGAGAGGTGTGTTAGGATCCACATTTAAAAAAAAAAAAAACCCACAAAAAATGCAGTCCTCTGGTGTTGCTTTATACTTGTTCCCCTAAACATAAATCTTTATGGTTAGGAAAAATTTATTACCAGGGGCAAGAACAGATGCCACAATGCTCAACTTTTGTTGAATCAAGAGGCCAGACCTGCCTTCAAATAAACTACAGGGAAAGACTATAGGAAAAAGATTTTCAATGCGTAGGAGGACATTTTAATTAATTCAATGTTAATATCATTGCTTTTAATTATTTATTTGTATGACATTTTGACACACACACATAATTATAATATACACTATCTGCTCAGCATCTAACTGATTCCCAGGTTTAAATTTTAAAAGTATGTAAATCCCTTCTTTCCATTGAAAGTCACAATGCACACCTCCCCACCACTAAAGCTGTATGCCCTGACTCCAGAGTCCCAATAACTTGCAAACACGTTCACAGACACATATACACACATAGTTACATGATCTCATATCAGGAACTTAGCTACTAGTTCACCTTCATGGTAATTTACAGTGTTCCACTGAATCACATGATTCAATTTGCAGTGCCTTTTGCCAGTTTCCAGCCTTTACAGATTATTTCAAGCCAGAAAAAATAAAAATGCCCAAAGGAATACCGTATTTTTTGGAGTATAAATGCACCTGAGTATAAGACACATCTTAGCTTTTGGGGAGGAAAATAGGGAAAAGAATCTGCTAACCAGGTATTCATCTGATTAGCATCCTTAGTCTGGTCAGCTTCAGCACATTATTTTATCCCCTGGTTAAAGCTTTATAAAAAACCTTATTTTGGGAGAGTAACAATGAAAGACCTTGCAAGTGAGTAAGAACTGGGAACATCATTAGCACCTGGAAAGAAACATTTGGAGCAAGTAGAGCAATGAAAAAAAACTGCAAAGACTTAGGGCTTGGAAAACATTCTTCACAGAGAGTAACAATGAAAGAGCTTGCAAGCCGGTAAGAGCTGGAAACATCGTTAGCACTGGAAAGAAACATTCGGAGCAAGTTAGACAAATTGGGGGGGGGAGAGACCTGCAAAGACTTAGTGCTTGGAAAACAATCTTTGCAGAGAGTAACAATGAAAGAGCTTGCAAGCCAGTAAGAGCTGGGAACATCATTAGCACCTGGGTAGGGGTGGAAAGAAACGTATTCTAATGCAAGTTAGAGCAATGAAAAAAACCCTGCAAAGACTTAGGGCTTGGAAAACATTCTTCGCAGAGAGAAACAATAAAAGAGCCTGCAAGGTAAGACTAGGAAGATCGTTAGCAGCTAATCAGGGCTGGGGGGTAAATTACATTCAGAGTATAAGATGCACCCAAACTATCAGCCTCTTTTATGGAGGAAAACGATGCGTCTTATACTCAAAAAATACGGTACATAAATTTGCTTGAGGACTGCAGCATTCACTTAATAATGATCATGGTATAGAACCACTATGGAAAAAAGTAATAAAATCATGTGGGTGCTTTGACTTACAACTGTCATGATATCCAAAGGAAATTCCAGGGTCCATTATGGTTGTAAGTTAAGGATTACCTGTTCATGTTTTTACTCTCAGCTACACAATAGCATTCATTCCCTTGTCTCCTTTCCTAAATGCAGCCTAAGACAAAAGCCCTATTTGGTTTTGTTTCTTCCACACCCAAACATAAGAACAATGAGATTCACAACCGCAGATTCTCTTCCCCCCTCGACAACTGCATACTTCAATTCCAAGGAAAGTCATTAGAAATTCTTCCTCTGGGCATTTTCAGATCAGATATGAGAGAACATTCAAGGTCATTATATACTACACCAGAGATACAGCAGAGAAAAACCACTCATGTCTCCCAACTCTTATTGAAGTAGAAATTCAACCAATTATAACAAAATTCTCAACCAACCTGAGAATGAGACAGAGAAAGAGAAGCTTGTATTGAAGAGAGAAAGGAAAAAGTAGAAAATTGAAAGGCTAATTTTGACACAGCATTCTGAAAATGGGTCTAATTTATTTTTTTATTTATTTTGTCGAACAAGAATAGGATTGTATAGTAATAATGATAAAAGGGGACAATAGGACAGAGATGGTAGGCACAATGGTGCACTTATGCACATCTCTTACAAACCTCTTAGAAAAGGGGAGAAGTCAACTGTAGACAATCTGAGGTTAAAGATTTGGGGGTTTGGGGAAAAAAAACCACAGAGTCAGGTAATGTGTTCCAGGCGTTGATCGCTATTGCTGAAGTCATATATTTTCTGCAATCTAGTTTGGAGTGGTTTACGTTACGTGCTATTACGTGCTCGTGTGTTGTTGCAGTTGAAGGTGCAGTAGTCACTAACAGGAAGGAAATTTTGATATATGATTTTATGAACTACTGTTAGATCGGATTGGAGGTGACATATTTGTAAATTGCCTAATCGCAGTATTTCAATGTCTGGTGGAGTAAGGTGTTTTGTTGCAAGAGGAGGTGTGAAGGACTCTCATTGTGAAATATTTCTGGACACTCTCAATTGTATTTATGTCTGATATCCAATACGGTTCCATACAGATGAACTGTGTTCTGGAATTGGTCTGGCAAAAGTTTTGTAAGCTCTGGTTAGCAGTTCAATTCCATACATTGTTTAGGCTTTCTCAGAAGCAAGGTGAAATCATGCATTAATTAATTCTGGTTGCTGGTCAGATGGTGAAATATGCTGTGATGTAATATCAAAGAGGATGTTTGTTAAAAGTGGGTCTAGTCAAGGGTATGGTTTTCCCAGATGCAATGTATGGCTGTGAAAGTTGGACCATAAGACAGGCTGAGTGCCAAAGAATTGAGGCCTTTGAATGCTGGAGAAGACTCCTGCGAGTCCCTTCAACTGCAAGGCGAACAAATTGGTCAGTACTACAGGAAATCAACCCTGACTGCTCTTTAGAAGGCCAGATCCTGAAGATGAAACTCAAATACTTTGGCCACCAAAGGAAAAAGAAGGGCTCACTAGAGAAAAGCGTGGAAATCATTACTGGATTCCATAGTATCATCCCCTAACTCCCAACATTTTACCCTTAGACTATCCACAGTTGACCTCTCCAGATTCCTAAGAGGTCAGTAAGGGGCATACATAAGCACACTAGAGTGCCTTCCGTCCCCTGTTCTATAGTCTCTCCTATATCTCATATTTCTTCTCTACTATATCCTCTATAACATTCATTGTATATTATTGTGTATTGGACAAAATGAATGAATGAATAAATAAATAAATAAATAAATAAGTAAGTAAGTAAATAAATAAATAAATAAATAAATAAATAAATAAATTAAAACTAATGTTGGGAACGATTGAGGGCAAAAGAAGAAGTGGACGACAGAGAATGAGGTGGCTGGATGAAGTCATTGAAGCATTAGGCGTGATCTTCAATGGCCTCCAGGGGATGACAGAAGACAGGAAAGCCTGGAGGAACATTCAGGGTCACGATGGGTCAGACACAACTTGACAACTAACAACAACAAGTGCTATGAACCTAAAGGAAAATCTATCATATGTCTTTTGAGAAATCTTATTCTCACACCTTTGAAATGAGAAAAATGAGACTCTGTGCAATGGCACTTGGACACTAAGCTGTCTCTCGGGAGAAGGTTTATGACTACTTTTAATATTTCCTGAAAGTTTGCTAATTACCCAAACTGTGAGTCAAATCATCGATTCCCTTCAACAAGTTGTTAAGAATTATTGATTCCCTTCAACCACAGCTGATTCAATTGAGTTGATTCAGACGGAGGATTGTAATCTTCAGATCATTTATTTATTTTTATTTTATTTATTTATTTATTTTGTCCAATACATAATACACAATGAAGAGAAAGATATGTAATAATATAAGTAAAGAAAAGAATAGAAGAAAAGATATAAAAGTATAGGTGAACAAATTTGAAAGGAAGAAAAGGTAAATGAGATAAGGAGAGACAATTGGACAGGGGACGGAAGGCACACTGGTGCACTTATGCAAGCCCCTTACTGACCTCTTAGGAACCTGGAGAGGTCAATAGCCGTCAATTTTCTTCGGTAGAAAAATGTGTCAATGCACATATGACAATCCGGTAAATCATCAAAACAATTTGGAAGCACTCAGTCAATGTAAAGCAACGAAATGATTTTAAACATTCAGCATGGTGATTCAGTCAACTCATCTGCCTTGCCTCAAAGCTAGGAATGAAAGCTCACACACTGGTAATATTTACAGTTGTTGCACTTTAACTGGATGGGCAAATAAAAATACTGATAACATTATAACTTTACCTGGGACATGATAGCATTGCTTCTGTCACGCTCAATCCTTGATTCTGAAAGCTATTTTCCCTCTGGAGACATTCCCCTGTTCCTTTCTCCACTGCTAGTCAAGATTTTTCCATTGAAAAGTAACCCACATTATCCCTACAACTTGCAAGGTCTTCGTTGTAACGGTCATCTCCCAGTTTCTCTACAATGTCCAAGAAATGTTTTAGAAAGACTTTAAAAATTGTGATAAGCTCAAAGTCATCCAGTCTGAGTTTAGTAGGGCTATTCTTGCGCACCCAAGATGCATTAATAATGTTGCCATGCATTTAGAATCAGTCTGGTCTCTGTAGAGGCTACGAGCTTGGTAATATCTTTTTAACCTTTGGCTAAAATTATCTCTTTTTTTTAGTGGTCTAACGCCAGTGATTCTTAGAGACTACTTTAAGTCAACCTGATTTACCAAAATTACTTTTAAAGTTTCATTCTCCTAGAAAGCTTTGCTTTACTAGCTTTGAAAAGGCTAGAAATATATCTAAGCAGCGGTCTGCGGAGAGGGGCGGCATACAAATCTAATAAATAAATAAATAGATAGATAGATAGATAGATAGATAGATAGATAGATAGATAGATAGATAGATAAATAAACAAACAAACAAACAAACAAATAAATAAATAGGCTCCAGAGAACCTATATAACCCAGGTAGTGTCCAATCCCCATGCTTGAATCTTCCACCGGAGATTCAACCAATGGGGAACGTCCTGTGTTAGCAAAAACTTCAGAAGAGAAGGATTTAGGGGTAGTGATTTCTGACAGTCTCAGAATGGGTGAATAGTGCAGTCAGGCGGTAGGGAAAGCGAATAGAATGCTTGGCTGCATAGCTAGAGGTATAACAAGCAGGAAGAGGGAGATTGTGATCCCACTGTATAGAGCGCTGGTGAGACCACATTTGGGATACTGTGTTCAGTTCTGGAGACCTCATCTACAAAAAGATACTGATAAAATTGAACGGGTCCAAAGACGGGCTGGCTGGCTGGCTGGATGGATGGATGGATGGATGAGAGGTAGGTAGGTAGGTAGAGGTTAGATATAGATGATGGATGGATGGATGGATGGATGGATAGATAGATAGATAGATAGATAGATAGATAGATAGATAGATAGATAGATAGAGAGATAGATAGATAGATAGATAGATCTTACTTTTCAATAAATATTAAGAATCACACCCACCTTTACTTTATGAGCCATGCAACCTCTATATAAACCATGCAACACCATCAGGTTCCTTTGTTTAGAGACAGCTGTCCTACTTGATTAATTACAGGCATTAAGGACAAGCAATTTGTGGTATTTTGCCACTTCTGTGCCATGTTCAGCAATAAAAGGCACTGTGGTGCTTTACAAGTGTAATTTACGGGTAAATTAGAATTATAATTACAATGGCTGCCTAAAAGTCTTTATAATGCTTTTAATATTTATGCTCAATAATACCCATCGGTTAATGCAACACAGAGTGAAACTTAGCAAGGAAGGATATTCATTTCAAAATAAATAGAGGACTGCAGGTCACAAAAATAAAATTGTAATGCTAGAACCAGTTTTTCTAAACACATTTTTCATTCTTCTCGATATTATACTGTAAGGAGATCCAACCTGTATATTCTCATCAGTTACAAATTTCACTGAGGCATCTGCAGAGATGCAAGTCTATGCTGGAAGAAGGGTGTAGTTTTGTCCCATGCAAATGTATAGCATATATTGCATTTACTAAACATTCTTTCATCTATTTTGGAGGACATCAATGAAAGGAGAGGAAACAGGTACCTACTGGTAAATATGGGACTGCCTCCTGCCACATACCTCCCAGAGGCCTATAAGATCACACTGAATCGGCCACTCCAGGTCCCGTCGATTAAACAATTTAGGTTGGCCGGATCATGGGGGAGGGCCTTTTCTGCTGCCGCCCCGGCTTTATGGAACCAACTCCCCCCCGATGTTTCCACTCTACTGGCTTTTTGAAAAACTATCAAAAGCTGGCTTTGTCGACAGGCCTGGGGGCCGTGAACTTTAACACCAGATGTGCCCAAATTATATTTGTCTGGTATGTATGTTTGTTAGATTTATTTTTTTTTGGGGGGGGGGGTTATAATGGGTTTGCTGGGGTCATGAAGTTTTAATTACAGTTGCTGTTTGACTTCTTTCTTATTATTGTACTACTGTATCTTTTTAACGTTTATTTATTTATTTATTTATTTATTTATTTATTTATTTATTCAATTTTTATGCCGCCCTTCTCCTTAGACTCAGGTTGACTTACAACATGTTAGCAATAGCACTTTTTAACAGAGCCAACATATTGTCCCCACAATCCGTGTCCTCATTTTTCCCACCTTGGAAGGATGGAAGGCAGAGTCAACCTCGAGCCGGTGATGAGATTTGAACCACTGACCTACAGATCTACAGTCAGCTTCAGTGGCCTGCAGTACAGCACTCTACCTTCTGCACCGCCTTGTTGTAAGCTGCCCTGAATCCTATGGGATTGGGCGGCATAGAATTTGAATAAATTAAATTAAATTAAATACACCAAGGAGGAGACATGGTCTGAACAGAAAGCAAACGTTAAGACCCAGGTAGGGAATGTAAAACCGAGGTAGGGACATGGTGGCTCAGTGACTAAGATGCTGAGCTTGTCAATCAGAAAGGTCAGCAGTTCAACAGTTCAAATCCCTATCCCCGCGTAACGGAGTGAGCTCCCGTTACTTGTCCCAGCTTTGGCCAACCTAGCAGTTTGAAAGCATGTAAAAGTGCAAGTAGAAAAATAGGAACGGGAATTAGAAGGTAACAGCCCTCCATGCGCCTTCGGCATTTAGTCATGCCACCAACATGACCACGGAAATATCTTCAGACAGCCCTAGCTCATTATTATTATTATTATTATTATTATTATTATTATTATTATTATTATTAATTGGATCTGTATGCCGCCCCTCTCCGTAGACTCGTTCCTTGGCTTAGAAACGATGAGCACCGCCCCCTAGAGTTGGGAACAACCAGCACATATGTGCAAGGGAAAGCTTTTACCTTTAATCCTTTACCTTTACCCTTTAACCCTTTACCTTTAAGGAACGTAAGAAAAAAATTGCCCCTTTTTCCAATGTTAACCAACCATTATCCCTAAGCATCACTTATTGAGCCTTGGTGGTGCAGGGTTTAGAGCACAGTACTGCAAGCTACTTCTGCTGATCTCCGGCTGCCAGCAGTTTGGCAGATCAAATCTCAGTAGGCTTAAGGTTGACTCAGCCTTCCATCCTTCCAAGGTTGGTAAAACCCAGGTTGTTGGGGGAAAGACTCACTTATGCCACCAGGCATGGGGGAGTTGAGATATTCCTTCCCACTAGGCCATTACAAGTTATGCATGGTCTGTTTGTGTGTATGTTTGGTTTTATAATAAGGGTTTTTAGTTGTTTTATTATTGGATTGTTACATGCTGTTTTTCATCATTGTTGTTAGCTGCCCCGAGTCTACGGAGAGGGGCAGCATACAAATCCAATCAATCAATCAAATCAAATCAATCAATTAATCAATAAATAAATAAATATGCTTACTCTCTGTAAACTGCTTAGAGAGGGCTGTAAAGCACTGTGAAGTGGTATATGTCTAAATGCTAATGTTATTGCTATCATTGGAAATTAACTGTGCTTCTCAATACCAATTGTTATTCTTTTAAACTTCCACCAAGTTTGCAACATCCCTTAATATCCCTTATTTTGATATCCCTTATTTAGATATTTTACAAAAAAGAGGGAGAGAGAAAATCAGAAACATCCCCTCCAAAAAATAGAATAATAATTGAGGAGGCGTACCAGATGCTGGTAACAACTTCTCCTTCTGCAAGTCAAAATGATTACAGATTAATTGTTTTACAATAAGAAAGCCTACAATCAGAGCAAAGGCGGTGGGGAGGGGTGCATTGATAACGTGATATCATCTTGATCTGTAATAGAATCCATAACTTTCACACTGCAATAAGTCTGAAAATGTATCCCGGAAGTACAACTTGCTCTTCTTTCACTTTACATGTTGACTTTCCTTTTTTGCTTGACCTGCTTGCTAATTGCCAAAGTTATTTGCAACCTAATATATATTTCCTGCTTTTCACAGGTTTCCAATGTCTCCAGAGCATCAATATAGCTATGGGGAATGGGGGAGTCAATAATAGCTTTTCTTGGAACCTGCTTGGAGAATGGGTTTTCAGACACACACACATTTGAAAATTCAAAACAATGTTCTTTATCACAAAATTCAAAAGAAACAAGGCACCTTTTTTGTATTTCAAAGAGCACTCATCCCAAAACAACCTTGTAGGCTGTACAATTCCCTTAATCAGTCCTTAAGTACTTAGCTAGTAGCTGTGAAGAAACTTCACAGCCCTCCTTCTTCCAATGAAGTGAGACACACACACACACACACACGTTGCTCTGCTTTGGTTTCAAAGGCGTGAAAAATCAACATACAAAGTCCGGAAAACAGCAAAGCACGGTCCTGAAGAATTGTGATCAGATAATCTTCCACAATGGCAAAACCAACACGCTGCTATTTGTATCAGCAGCTCTAATTACTAGAGCCCCACCCAAACACAGGTGGCCTCTCTTATCTCCTCAATTGGTCTCTTCTACACATAACTGTGCGCCTGCATGGGTCCAAGACTTCCACATCCGAATCGACTGAAGATAATGGAGATTGCTCTTCTGGAGGCTCAAGGAAAGCCTCTGGAGTCTGGAGGGATGAAAATGCCCCCTCCCCGCTCACAGGAGGCTGAGTAGGGGACACACACACCATGGCCAAACCCACCCAGCAACCAGGCAGAGAACTGGTTGCTAAAAATTTTTGATTCCATCCCTGGCTGATAGTATATATTGTGCTCCTCTGGTGAAGTCCCAAGCTGCTTTCCCAAAAGGCAATTGGACTTTCTTGAGTTTTTCCTTTTAGAATATTTCACTTCTCATCTAAGAAGCTTCTTCAGTTCTTCAGTTCTAAAACTGAAGAAGCTTCTTGGATGAGAAGTGAAACATTTACAGATTAAAAATCCAGTTGCCTTTTGGAAAAACACATTTGAGACAACCATGACTTGGATGATTGCGAAACTTTATAGAAGTGACATGGAAAAAAAATTAAAGTGAAGTCATTGCATTTCATGAAACATATTTTGGTGGGCACTGCGTTCGATGGGGCTACGGAAGACCATGACACCAAATATTTTTAAAACTTGGCTTGCCGTTTATCCTCCAGGCATATATTGTAGCTCTGTTTGCAAAGATTGGGATCCAAGTTTTACTATAGTTGATTTCAAGAGCTTCCTCAGAGAGGTAATTGGCTAAAGCATTCAAGGCTCATTTTACTCCAATTAACTTTTGTGACAGAAGTACTATGTCATCTGCATACAACAAAGTTGCAATATGTCTGTTTGCTAGTTTTCGGGGGGGTGATGTTTCTAATTGATTTATTTTGGCTACGAGTGGATTTATGTATAGATTAAACAGCAGAAGAGATAAAACACATCCCTGCCTCACTCCTCTGTAATTTTGAATCTCATTAGTGTAGTGGCCTTGCATACTGCAACAAACTTTGATTGTAAAATTCTTACAAAGATTATGCATAAGCAACAGTAACCATCTATCAACGGCAGTATTCATAAGCTTAGTCCATGGTCTGGGAACTAGATTGAATATGGACCTAAAATCAATAAAGGCACTACAGTGGTCCCTCGACTTGCGCGTTCTCGATTAGCGCGAAACGCTGCAACGCGGTTTTTCAAAAAATATTATTTAAAAAAATAAAATATTAAAAAATAAATTTTTTTTAATTCTGTTCCCTGAATGGAGACCGCCGGCCGCTCAATCGGGCCGGCAGGGAACAGAATGGAGCCTTCCGCGGCGGGGCTGGTAAGGGGGGGAGCCGAGGGGGGAGCCGAGCCCAGCCCCGTGGCATTCGCTTTCCTCCCGCCGGCAGCCGACTGATCGTGGGCTCCTTCGCAACCTCGGAGAGCTTCCTAGTTTTCGTGAGCTTTCATGCCCCGGAAGCTCTCCGAGGTTGCGAAGGAGCCCACAATCAGTCTCGGCTGCGGGTGGGAGGAAGGCGAATCCCCCGTGGGCTCCGTTACATCTTCCGCTGCCAGCCAGGCCATGCTGGCGGCAGCGGAACAATCGCTGGCTGTCAACTTTTCTTTTTAAAACTGGGCAGGAGCTGACTTGCCTCCCCAGTGCTAAAAAGAAAAGTTGACAGCCAGCGCTACGACTGACAGAGCCGAGCACGCCTTCCGCCCGGGAAGTCCTGCCCCTTCATCCCCACCCCTCGCCCCTGTGGTCGGCGGGGATGAAAGGGCAGGACTTCCCGGGCGGAAGGCGTGCTCGGCTCTGCCGCTCCAGCCCCTTTCGGCCGAGCCTCCCTAGCCAAGCGACTGCCTTCCGTCGCAGCGGGGAACATCGGCGCAGGAGGCAGGAGAGGACCGGGCGACCGGAGAAGCAGCGCTGCCGCCGCCACGCCTGGCTCGACTTCCCTGGCTGCTTGGCCGGGGAGGCTCGGCCGAAAGTGGCTGGAGCGGCAGAGCCGAGCACGCCTTCCGCCCGGGAAGTCCTGCCCCTTCATCCCCACCCCTCGCCCCTGTGGCCGGCTCATCCAGGGGGGCGTGTGTGGACTGGCAAGCGGCAAGCGGGAAGACCAAGGGAAGGTTCCTTCAGCCGCCCAACACCTGATCCGCTCCGCAGCGCGGCAGCAGCGAGGAGCCGAAGATGGGGTTTCCCCTTTGCCTTTACCCCATCTTCGGCTCCTCGCTGCTTCCGCGCTGCGGAGCAGATCAGCTGTTGGGCGGCTGAAGGAATCTTCCCTTGGTCTTCCCCGCCGCCCACACGCAAACTCCACCATCTGCGCATGTGCGGCCATGAAAAAAATGGCGCACATGCGCAGATGGTGGTTTTACTTCCGCATCCAATATAACGCGGAAATCGGTTAGCGCGGGAGGTCTTGGAACGTAACCCCCGCGCTAACCGAGAGATCACTGTATATATTATTGAGTCTGTTTTAGATGCATAATATTTCTAACAAGTGTTATAGTATAAGAGCATGTCCATAGATATAATGTTTGGTCCTAAAGCAAGCTCCCATTATTTCTCC
The DNA here is from genome assembly GCF_031021105.1 of Erythrolamprus reginae. Taxonomy (NCBI): domain Eukaryota; kingdom Metazoa; phylum Chordata; class Lepidosauria; order Squamata; family Dipsadidae; genus Erythrolamprus; species Erythrolamprus reginae. Next base: position 15,183,024 of record NC_091958.1, on the reverse strand, counting down.
CAGCTTCTGGCAACCTAGCAGTTTGAAAGCATGTAAAAATGCAAGTAGAAAAAATAGGGACCACCTTTGATGGGAAGGTAATAGTGTTTTGGCCACTTAGTCATGCTGGCCGCATGACCATGGAGATATCATTGGACAGTGCTAGCTTTTTGGCTTTGAAATTGAGATGAGCACCGCCCCCTGTCAGGATCAGGCCCCTACTTGACGTAATGTTCCAAATTGCAGGGAGAAGAACTCTAATCAATGTAATTTAAAGTCCTACATGGCATTGGACCAGAATACCTCCGGAACCGCCTTCTACCGCACGAATCCCAGCGGCCAATAAGGTCCCACAGAGTTGGCCTTCTCTGGGTCCCGTTGACCAAACAATGTCGTCTGGCGGGCCCCATGGGGAAGAGCCTTCTCTGTGGTGGCCCCGGCCCTCTGTAATCAACTCCCCCAAGAGATTAGAACAGCCCCCACCCTCCTTGTCTTTCGCAAGTTACTTAAGACCCACTTATATCGCCAGACATGGGGGAACTAAGACATCTCCCCCAGGCTTATTATATTTCACGTTTGGTGTGTATGTGCTGTATGGTTTTTAATTGTTGGGGTTTTTATATATTTTATTATTAGATTTGTCCCATTGTTATACTGTTTTTTATTGCTGTTGTGAGCCGCCCCGAGTCTTTGGAGAGGGGCGGCATACAAATCTAATAATTAATGATGATGATGATGATGATGATGATGACTTTAACAATGTAAAACTGCTTAGTCATGGTGAATCCACAGATTGTAATGTAATTTGATTGTTTGACAAATGTATATATCACGATGCACCCATGCACAAGTGTGGCTTTTGAATTAGAGTTGCTTAGTATGAATTACTATGGCTTGTGAATTAGTATGGTTTATGGAATGTGGTTTGTTGTGGCTGATTATTGTGGAAGAATATCGTGACTGAAGACTTGTGGCTGAGTATTGTAACTGAGAATAGTAGATTTGTGAGTATTGTGTATAGTATCTACTAAAGAGAGATAGCTACAGTGTAAATAGTTTAGTGTAGTTATGTTACGAAAGAAGTAAATTCCTATGAAACTCTGCAGTAGGTGTCTTCAACTATCTTTAAGACTACAGTTCCTATTATCCTGGTCTGAGGCAGACTGGCTAGCTGCTCTAGCTATCTGGGTGGGCTAGCTTCTGCAAAACACTACAAAACACCCCCTAGAGTCGGGAACAACTAGCACATATGTGCCGGGGGAACCCTTGCCTTTTAAAGCCCATTTCTTCATTTGCTAATGATACTCTAGATCAGGGGTGTCAAACTCAATTTCATTGAGGGCCGCACCAGGGTTGTGTTTGAACTTGGGGGACTGGGGGACTGGTCATGGTGGGTGTGACCAGTATGAGATAACTTGAATTGGGGGCACTTGTGGTGGCCCAAGCGCACTACCAACGAAAACAGGCTCCTGAGCTCTGTTTTTGGCTGTGACCAGGGGTGGGCTGCTGCCCGGACGGGGGGGGACACAGTGGGGTAGCAAAAATGGAGCTCCACCCCCAATTTGCACTGAAAGATGTTGAAAGAAAATGCAGGGCGTCCTGCATAAGCCACGCCCACAGTGTGCCAGTAAAAATTTTGGTCGCCCATCACTGGCTGTGACGGCCTCCTGCAATCCTCTGCCAGTGAAAATGGAGTTTGGTGGGAGCATGCGCAGCCCTTGTGAGCTCTATTTTCGGCTGGGGTGGCCTTCTGAAACTCTCTGCCAGCGAAAGAAAGCTTGGGAGGGCCACATGAGGCCCTCGCAAGCTCCCTTTTTGCTGGCAGAGGCATTATGGGCTAGTCCTTCGCTATTTCCCGAGCGGTCCCACGGGCCAGATCTAAGCACCCCATGGGCAAGATCTGGGTCCCGGGCCTTGAATTTGACACCCCTGTTTGAGATTGACCCATTCAACACATTTGTTGGTTGCCATAGTGCTTACTGGTTATATCTAAAAGGCTAATAGACCTATAATTATATCAAGCAGGTCTAGAGTGTCTTTTTAATAAATGAGCCCTATGATAGGTAAGCCCAAATTCTCTGAAATTTGTACAGTATGGTCCAAATAATTTCCGGTCACAATTCAAAGTGTTGGTTATGACCTATAAAGCCCTTCATGGCATCGGACCAGAATATCTCCGGGACCACCTTCTGCCGCACGAATCCCAGAGACCGGTTAGGTCCCACAGAGTTGGCCTTCTCCGGGTCCCGTCGACTAAACAATGTCATTTGGTGGGACCCAGGAGAAGAGCCTTCTCTGTGGTGGCCCCGACCCTCTAGAACCAGCTCCCCCCAGATATCAGAGTTGCCTCCACCCTCCTTACCTTTCGCAAGCTCCTTAAAACCCACCTCTGTCATCAGGCATGGGGGAATTGAAATTTCCCTTCCCCCTAGGCTTATAGAATTTATACATGGTATGCTTGTATGTATGAGTGGTTCTTTAAATTGGGGGTTTTTTAGATTATTTTTAATATTAGATTTGTTTACATTGTCTTTTTATTGTTGTTAGCCGCCCTGAGTCTTCGGAGAGGGGCGGCATACAAATCTAATAGATAGATAGATAGATAGATAGATAGATAGATAGATAGATAGATAGATAGATAGATAGATAGATGATAGACAGACAGACAGACAGACAGACAGACAGACAGACAGACAGACAGATAAATAAGCAAGCAAGCAAGCAGGGAAGGAAGATTGTGGTCTTACTTTATACTGTATGTTGTGTCATTTTTTAGGTCCCACAGAGTCGACCTTCTCCAGGTCCCGTAAACTGGGCAATGTTGTGTGGCAGGGCTTAGGTAAAGAGCCTTCTTTGTGGGGGGGCCGGCCTTCTAGAATCAGCTCCCCCCAGAGATCCGTATTGCCCCACCCGCCTCGCCTTCCGTAAAAGCATGAAGACTCTTCTATGCTGCCAGGCTTGGGATTATTAGACTCTAGCCTCCTGACTGATATAATGTTATGTATGTTTGCGGTTTGAGTGGGAATGCTTGACTTTTTAATAATTGGGTTTTTTAGTTTAATTGGATTTATGGCATTATATCATATTGTTTTCTTTTATATGATGTAAGCCGCCCCGAGTCCTTGGAGAGGGGAGCCTATAAATCCAATAAATAAATAAATTTGGTCCCAATTATACTCTCTGCTGAAGATGCTGGTAGCACTGGTAAACTCTTGCAGAATAAGAAGAACAAATTGGAAAACTTCAGTTGTTCTTTGGAAGAAAAAAATCTCACTCCAGTAAAGAGTGGAGATATAAAACTTCAACAGTGAAAGGAAGAAATAAAACAACATTTACAATATTACCAAGGTTTAGAAAAGTTTGCCACGGTCTTGATACCTATGCATTAAACGCAAAATCAAGAGATCCGTCTCTGTTATAGTTTTATTTTAACACACGCTATATATTTTTCAAGATTTCTTCTTCACTTCCAAGCAGATTTCCTTTTTAACCATCACTAAGCAGAAGCGGGGAATGGGATTTCAACAGCCATAAACAGAGCAAACCCCATCAATATTTCTCTGTTTTATTTATTAATTCACTCTGGGCACTTCTAAAGAGCTTTCGGTCTATTGGGATAAAAGGTGCACTCTAAATGCAAGCAATGATTCTTGTATCAGGCTTCTAAGCTCTCGCTGCTTATAAGTAAAGTTGCCTTAATGATTAACTGGCAGCACCATGCTCATTTCTGTCAAGAGGCTTGAGGCATCACAAAGACAAGGATTACAGTTTCATTCCATGATCAAAGAGCAAGGTGGACCTGCTTGCAAGGCAAAGCGAAAGAGAGGGAGAATGTGGGGCAGGGAGGACTCGCTCGGCCACAAATCTTTGGACAGCGGAGACAAGAAATAAAGATACGGGAAATAAATACATTTTGGGTAGATCACAGGGAACAATAATTTCCATATACAGTGATACCTCTACCTACAAACGCCTCTACTTATGAACTTTTCTAGATAAGAACCGGGTGTTCAAGATTTTTTTGTTCTCGGAGAGGGGAGAAGGGCAGCATACAAATGTAATAAATTATTATTATTATTATTATTATTATTATTATTATTATTATTATTATTATTTTGCCTCTTCTCAAGAACCATTTTCCACTTACAAACCTGAGCCTCCAAAACTGTAACTGGAAAAGACAGGAAGAAGCCTCCATGGGGCCTCTCTAGGAATCCCCTGGGAGGAAACAGGGCCAGAAAAGGCAGAGAGAAGCCTCTGTGGGGCCTCTCTAGGAATCTCCTGAGAAGAAACTGGGCCTCCACCCTCCCTGTGGTTTCCCCAATCTCACGCATTATTTGCTTTTACATTGATTCCTATGGGAAAAATTGCTTCTTCTTACAAACTTTTCTACTTAAGAACCTGGTCACGGAACAAATTAAGTTCATAAGTAGAGTTACCACTGTACTACCTGCAAAACAAGATTTGCTGAGGCAGTGTCAGAGAGCCAGAGCTGAGTTGTGGTAGAGAGCACGTACTTATAAGGTGACCAATTTTTTTACAAGGAAAAAATTTAAGCAAAAAGTACAACGTAAATAAATGAAACATTTATGTCATTATGAATAAATAAAATTAATAAATTAAAGCTAAAACTTTAATAACAAAAGCGATAAAACTTTACTAAATCTATATTTAATTATTTTACACTTGTGTTGAAAACAGGGTTGTATAAAATTGAATTAATGAATGAATGAAACGTGAATTGTACTTAGTATAATATTTACTGAGAAAGAAATTATTTCATATTTCTGTTAGAAGTTAACATGAAGTATAATACAGAGGCAATGGTGGGAGGCAAGTGCGAGACACATGAAGTTCTCCTGTGCCCTGCGCATGCGTTTCATAATCACATCTTTCTGAACTGTACCGTCACATGACGCGTAACAGTTTGGTGCGGCATCTCTGAATACAGAGATTAACAGATTAGTTTTAAAATATCGAAAAGGAGGACAGGTAGGAGGACACTTTTCGAGGAAGGACAGAACCTACACAAGGAGGACTGTCCTCCCTAAAGGGGGACAATTGGTCACCTTATACTTAGCACAAGAAAGGTCTCAGATTAAATCCCCAGCTTGGTTTGGAGATGCAAGGAATACAGCCTCTCTGGCCAACATCAGCTAGTTGGCCCAATGGTCTGATTGAGGATGCAGCAGCTTAACCATCTGTCTAAGGCTCAGGACATGCCAAATTTGATTTTCAAGCAGATTTAATGCTTTGTTGAAATCTGCCTTATGATTTCTCAGAGGTTTTCTACTCCGCAGCGGCAAATAATCTTCCAGCTCTGCCCATGCTAACGAAGGTTGATGAGAGCTATACACTTCACAGATATCTAGAGCTGCAGTAATCCCATTTTTGTACTTTGAGAAACTTCCAAGATCCCACAACTGAACTTCAGTAATGCTGATTTACAGGGCCTAGATTTTCCACATGAGAGGGAAATACAGATTATTATTATTTATTATTATTATTTATTGGATTTGTATGCCGCCCCTCTCCGCAGACTCGGGGCGGCTAACAACAATGATAAAAAACAACATGTAACAATCCAATTTAATAAAACAACTAAAAACCCTTATTATAATGGAAATGGAAATAGACATGCTAGGTTTGCTCCGAGTCTTCAGAGAGGGATGGCATACAAATCTAATAAATTATTATTATTATTATTATTATTATTATTATTATTATTATTATTATTATTACGTCAATGCAACACAGCAGACGAAATCACTATGCTGAATTTCATATTTAATCACCAGTCGAGCACTTCCCAAGCACCTAGGACTGTGTGATGTAGCGGCGAGTCTACGGAGAGGGGCAGCATACAAATCTAATAAACATAACATAACAAACATAACATCATCATTATTATTATTATTATTATTATTATTATTATTATTATTATTATTATTATTATTATTACTATTACTATTATTATTATTATGTCAATACAACACAACAGACGAGATCACTATTCTGGATTTCATATTTCATCACCAGTCGAGCACTTCCCAAGCACCTAGGACTGAGTGATGTAGCGGCAAATTATCACGATGCTAGACCATGCCAAAATCAACACATCTATTTTATATTAATTCCTGTTCTTCTCAAACCACAGAAAATGGTTCAAAAAATTTTGTGGGCTCCCCAGTGACATCAATACACCGCTACCATGTCCCCATAGATTTTCAAATTATGTTTGACAAAATAGTGCCAAGAACGGATCGTCTTAAGCTACTATTCTCCAAAGTACTAGACAAAACAAGAAGTAACGGGTGGGAGTTCTTAGAGATTATTCAACTTACAACTAAGAAAAAATGTCCTGACAGTGATAATTAGCCGAGGTGGCGCAGTGTGCAGAGTGTAGTACTGCAAGCCACTAAAGCTGACTACTAGATCTGCAGGTCAGTGGTTCAAATCTCATCACCGGCTCAAGGTTGACTCAGCCTTCCATCCTTCTGAGGTGGGTAAAATGAGGACCCGGGTTGTGGGGAAAATATGCTGGCTCTGTTAAAAAGTGCTGTTGCTAACATGTTGAAAGCCGCCCTGAGTCTAAGGAGAAGGGCGGCATTAAAAAATTGAATAAATAAATCAGAGGAATGGCTTGCCTCCAGAAGTTGTTGTTGTTGTTATTATTATTATTAATATTATTATTAATATTATTAATTACATTTGTATGCCGCCCTTCTCCGAAGACTCGGGGCGGCTCACAACAATAGTAAGAAACAATGTCAAAGAACAAATCTAATATTAAAAAGAAACACATATAAAGTTATGGATGCTCCAACAATGGGAGTTTTTAAGAAGAGTTTGGACAGTGTTTTGTCCATAATTGGATAGGGTCTTCTTCTTAAGCATCAGATTGGACTCCTAAGGTTCCTTCTAATTCTGTTATTCTATATTCTATAATTAAATTCCACATCCTTGTTGATCATCGAGAAGCTTTCAGAAGTCTCCAACTTCGGCCCAAGCATCTCTTGTTACTGGATATGTTTAATCTGAGATGCCATTACAAATTATCATCATTATTTCAAACCCAAGGAAACTTCTCTAAAAACAACTGAATTGACAGCATGACCTGTACACCTTAATATCAATATCATCTCATTTCCAAATGCTTCCTCTTTTTGTTTTCAATTACAGTGACTCTGGCATTTAGTATCAACTGTCATTTCCTGGACTGGGAACTCGACAGCATCTGCAGTTAATTGTTTAGTGTGGCTCACTGTTTTTGGGGGTTTTTTTTAATCAGACTGGCTGGATAATGCCTCTGTTTACTCATGGCTGTATTGTTACGTCTCGGGTATTTTTTATTTGGAAAGCTGTCTGAGTTTATGCAAAGAGAAGGGGCATAAAAAATGGTAGCGAGACAAAACAAATAACTGGCTGACTTGGCACCAGCGATAATTGTCAGGAAACATGGGTGAAGGAAGCATTTGCAGTAGATCAAATCTGAAGTTCCTTTTTTCAAGGGCCGCTTGACTCATTTTTAAATTTTTGAGCAGCGAGTTGTCGCAAGTAGCACGCTCCCATTTATATTTACAAGTAAATGCTCACCAACAGCCCTATTAGTGCTCTCATCTGTGTCCTTCTGGCTGGATCAAGCAGTGAAGGGAGATTAAATTTTTCATGGGTGATGTCACCTCAATAGACACCAGCTACCTAAATGGTCACCCAGAGATGTTCTGCGAAGCTGCGGAAACCGTTTACTGAGACACAGTGATCCTTCAGATAAATGTGTGCCCTTCTCTATGCACTGGGTAGATACTGTTTTAAAAGGTTTAAATTGGTTTTAAAGTTCTGCTTAATTTAACACCTACTGCTGAATGCAGCTTTTAAGTATCCTAGTTCTTAAAGAAAATCAGAATCGTTGCTAAGTCTAAAGGACATTTATGTAACTCCTAAGGAAGGGAGGGAGGGAGGGAAGGAGGGAGATGGAAGGAAGGAATGATACAAGAAAAGAAGGAAGGAAGAAGACAAAAGGACAGAATACTATATCTATACAGTGGTACCTCTACCGAAGAACACTTCTACTTACGAACTTTTCTAGATAAGAACTGGGCATTCAAGATTATTTTGCCTCTTCTCAAGAACCATTTTCTACTTACAGCCTCCGAAACTGTAACCAGAAAAGGCAGGGAGAATCTTCCGTGGGGCCTCTCTAGGAATCTCCTGGGAGGAAACAGGGCTGGAAAAGGCAGGGAGAAGCCTCCGTGGGGCCTCTCTAGGAATCTCATGGGAGGAAACAGAGCTGGAAAAGGCGGGGAGAAGCCTCCGTGGGGACTCTCTAGGAATCTCCTGGGAGGAAACAGAGCTGGAAAAGGCGGGGAGAAGCCTCTGTGGGGCCTCTCTAGGAATCTCCTGGGAGGAAACTGGGCTGGAAAAGGCGGGGAGAAGCCTCCATGGGGCCTCTTTAGGAATCTCCAGGGAGGAAACAGGGCTGGAAAAGGTGGGGAGAAGACTCCGTGGGGCCTCTCTATGAATCTCCTGGGAGGAAACTGGGCTGGAAAAGGCGGGGAGAAGCCTCCATGGGGCCTCTTTAGGAATCTCCTGGGAGGAAACAGGGCCAGAAAAGTGGGGAGAAGCCTCCATGGGGCCTCTCTAGGAATCTCCTCAGAGGAAACAAGGCCTCCACCCTCCCTGTGGTTTCCCCAATTGCCCACATTATTTGCTTTTACATTGATTCCTATGGGAAAAACTGCTTCTTCTTACAAACTTTTCTACTTAAGAACCTGGTCATGGAAAGAATTAAGTTCGTAAGCAGAGGTACCACTGTGATGATGATGATGATGATGATGATGATGATGATGAAGAAGAAGAAGAAGAAGAAGAAGAAGAAGAAGAAGAAGAAGAAGAAAAAGAAGAAGTTCGTAAGTAGAGGTACCACTGTATTGTTTAAAGGACAATCCTAGAATTTTTGAAACCATTGTCTTATTATTGCTTGGTTTTTCTCCTCTAACATTTGATACCTTCTCTTACTTTTTTCCAACAGCTTCAGCAACTGCCACTTTCCAAGGTTAGAAAATCCCAGAACGCTACTCTGATACAAATTGCCTCCTCGAGGAACTCTTCATAAGCAAGAAGCATACGAGTTAACATTGTGCACAGCAGCACTGAAACACTTAAGAGATTTGGTGGCCTTGAAACAGATTCCTAAAATGTTCGTGTCAATTATATATCATTATCCACACCAATGGCTTGAATACAGCCACAGTCGGGAGACTCCCATTCCCACGATGCGCTCCTGTTGCAAAACGTATTTATTTACAGAACCGCAACTCAGGCAGGAACCACTATCAACGTGTTTGTGATTCATTTGTTCAAAATGTAAAGCTTAATTCTATTTTGGTTCAATTGTATATACATTGCATTTATGCAACGCCGAAAACAGCATTTCATTTTAATCAATGAACTCCACTTATTGCAGCACCTGGCGGAGAGCACTGAGTAGATTCTACTCTGCTCAAAAAATAAAGGGAACACTTAAAAAACAGAATATAACTTCAAGCTAATCAAACTTCTGTGAAATCAAACTGTCTGCTTAGGAAGCAACACTGACTGACAATCAATTCCACATGCTGTTGTGCAAATGGAATAGTTGTGAAAATGAAATATTCAATGAGAATATTTCATTCATTCAGATCTAGAATGTGTTATTTGAGTGTGCCATTTATTTTTTTGATCAGTATATATAACAGACCCCTATTATTATGAAGAAGGGGGAGGACCTGTCCAATACATTCACCAAAAATAACATGATTAGCATCTGGATGTGAATGTTAGGATACAAATTAAAACTATAGCCAGAAACCTACCTTCTAGGAATTATGAAAGGACAACATACAAAAGTGAACTACAGTGATACCTCATCTTACGAACTCAATTGGTTCCGGGATGAGGTTCGTAAGGTGAAAAGTTCGTAAGACAAATAAGAATCAATGGAAAAGCGATTAATGCATGCAAAGCCCAAAATTCACCCCTTTTGCCAGCTGAAGCACCCGTTTTTGCATTGGTGGGATTCCCCTGAGGCTCACCTCTATAGGAAACCCCACCTCTGGACTTTGGTGTTTTTGTGATGCTGTAAATTCACTGAGGCTCCCCTCACTGGGAAACCCCACCTCCAGACTTCCGTTGCCAGCGAAGCACCCATTTTTGCAATGCTGGGATTCCCCTGCTGGGATTCCCCTGCAGCATCGCAAAAACACGGAAGTCCAGAGGTGGGGTTTCCCATGGAGGGGAGCCTCAGGGGAATCCCAGCATTGCAAAAATGGGTGCTTCACTGGCAATGGAAGTCCAGAGGTGGGGCATCCCAGTGGCGGCAGTGTCGGGTTCATAAGATGAAAATAGTTCAGAAGAAGAGTTCAAAAAATCGTAAACCCCGGGTTTGTATCTCGAAAAGTTTGTATGACAAGGGGTTCATAAGACAAGGTATCACTGTACTGCTTTATCACACATATGTTAATGGCTGCCAGGTTAGCACTTGCACAAACATGGAAAAATGAAAACTCCCCATCAGAGACAATAGTTATAAAGAAAATGTTGGATTGTGCAGAAATGAGCAGGCTTACGGAAGAATTGCAAAACGAGCAAAGGAAAGAATTTTATACCGTGTGGGATAAATTGTATACATGGCTTGAAAATAATAATAATAAATAAATAAATATGTGTATAAACAATTAGAAATTAGTAGTTATAGGAATTTTGTATAAATATGATGTAAAGATCAATACATAAATAAACTAGTGATAACAACGCATTGAAATAGTTATGCTGATGCTACAGAAAAGCAAGCGAACAGTTACTTGAATGATTTGTTAATGTCTTTCATGTGTTTGTATTTTAATATTGTTTTTAAAAAATAATTTTAAAAAACACAAAAAATATGCTTCTATATCAGACCCTTTATGTGATAAAGCAAAGCTAAACCTATTTTTGGAAACAGCACATCAAACTCCATAAAACCGACTTATTACTTTTGCTGATGATTTTTGTGTGTGTTGACCAGTGTAATTATTGTGGTTTTGGGCTCCAAAAGAGCAAGATCAAGGAATGTTACATACACTTGAAAAAAGTTGCTAACACTTGAAATCCCATTAAAAAAGAAATGGGCTCAGTTATGATTCTAGGAACATACACTGCCCTTGAGTTAATTCTGAAACTGCTCGTAAGCAAACAATTCAGACCTCTGGCATGAATGTCTGTCTTCTCCTGAGAGAGAGAGATGAGAAAGAGAGAGAAATAGAAAAATGGAATGCCACAAATGCCAGGTTTTGATACCTTTTTCTCGCTAAAAAGCTAATCACCATCGGCATGGGAGATTGGGAGCAATTTGGGGAGTGCAAAGCATTTCTGCTGAAGGAAAGCATATCTCAACAGAAGTATACTCAATAAAAGTTTTTTACACCTGGGAAAATGAAAATTCTAGAATGCTACTAAAGCATCGATCCTGACAAGTTACAAAAACTAACAAAAAGAAGTTGGACGCAGAACCTCTTAAGCTCTAACGCTTGAATTAGTGCCTCCATTTATATATCGAAGCGGTAAATATAAAAACGCCCATATAGTTCTATCAGATCATATCACTTCTGATGTTCGCACAGCAATCTCTCATCTTTTAAAAAAACCACACACACATCCGTCAGTTTAAGTTGTCCAGAGTGGAATTCCAAATAATATACCCACAAACTAGAACGGACAGGGAAAAAGGCTGCAAGGGGCTACAAATTATATCTGAACCTTCTCCCTCAGAAGCGATACAAAAACTTTAACGAAGAAGGCACTTAAAATCAAACCCTCACTTTAATGCAATGCAACAGAAGTGGGATCAAAGCAACCCAGAAATGTCCACAAGTGCTTTCCCAGGAGAGAGAGAGAGAGAAGGGGGGAAATTGAAGTTTCAGGCAAAGAAGCAAGAAAAATGGCTGAGTTCTCTCTCACTGTCTTTTTAAGGAGCAGAGGTGGATTGAGCATGAAGGATTGCCACAGGCAATGAGTTTCAGATCCGAAGGGAAGAAATGCTCAAAGCAAAAAGCTATCCAAAAAAAAGGGTTTCTCCCCCCCCCTTTTTTTTTTTTGAGAACGGTGAAGGTCAAAACCTCCTCACCACAGCCAGGCTTTTGCAATAAACCTTTACAAAGCTGCAAAATATTGGCCTTCTGATAATCCTGCTCTAACCACTGAAAAAGCCATGAGGGAAGCGTGGCTTTTATCAAGCAAAAAACTGTAGCTCGGTGACAAAGCATACAGAATGCAGCCTCCTTGCTGAGGATCCCAAGTGCCTTTGCTTCCTTTCTCATGATTTCCAGCTCTTGAACTTAACACTGCGTGGCAGGAGACTCTTCTCGGGAATCCTCGGAGAAAGATCAAACCGTTCGGTATTCAGGATTCTTCTGGCCAGAGGGCACAACTTGGCCTTCATCCTTTGACTCAGAAGATGTCCTCCCGTCAACCTTGCAAAACTCTGGGACTGGGGGGGGGGGGAGAGAATCAGTTGAAGGTCTATTAAGAACACAGAGAGTTTCTCAATAAAAAGTGAGATGACTGTAAAATATGCTGAATAGAATACAGTAGAATAGAATAGGGTAGGGTAGGGCAGGGCAGGGTAGGAGGGTAGGGTAGGGTAGGGTAGGAGGGTAGGGTAGGGTAGGAGGGTAGGGTAGGAGGGTAGGGTAGGAGGGTAGGGTAGGGTAGTAGGGTAGGGTAGGGTAGGGTAGGGTATGGTTAGGGTAGGGTAGGAGGGTAGGGTAGGGTAGGGTAGGAAGGTAGGGTAAGGTAGGAGGGTAGGGTAGGGTAGGGTAGGAGGGTAGGGTAGGGTAGGGTAGGAAGGTAGGGTAGGGTAGGGTAGGAGGGTAGGGTAGGAGGGTAGGGTAGGGTAGGGTAGGAAGGTAGGGTAAGGTAGGGTAGGAGGGTAGGGTAGGGTAGGAGGGTAGGGTAGGGTAGGGTAGGAAGGTAGGGTAAGGTAGGGTAGGAGGGTAGGGTAGGGTAGGAGGGTAGGGTAGGGTAGGGTAGGAAGGTAGGGTAAGGTAGGGTAGGAGGGTAGGGTAGGGTAGGAGGGTAGGGTAGGGTAGGGTAGGAAGGTAGGGTAAGGTAGGGTAGGAGGGTAGGGTAGGGTAGGAGGGTAGGGTAGGGTAGGGTAGGAAGGTAGGGTAAGGTAGGGTAGGAGGGTAGGGTAGGGTAGGAGGGTAGGGTAGGAGGGTAGGGTAGGGTAGGGTAGGGTAGAGTAGGAGGGTAGGGCAGGGCCGGGCAGGGCAGAATGGAGTGGAGTGTGGAATGGAATGGAACAAACAGAACAGAACAGAATTCTTTATTGGCCAAGTGTGATTGGACACACAAGGAATTTGTCTTTGGTGCATATGCTTTCAGTGTACACAAAAGAAAATATACATTTGTCAAGTATTATAAGGTACAACACTTAATGATTGTCATAGGCAGGGGTGGGCTCCTGCCCGGATGGGGGGAAATGCAGTGGGGTAGCAAAAATGGAGCTCCAACCCAGGGGACCCAATTTGCACTCAAAGAAGTTGAAAGAAAATGCAGGCCATTCTGTATAAGCCCACAGTGTGATAATAAAAAGTTTGGTAGCCTTCACTGGTCATAGGGTACAAATAAGCAATCAGCAAACACTCGATATTAATATAAATCATAAGGATACAAGCAACATGTAGCAGTCATACAGTCATAAGTGGGAGGGGATGGGTGATAGGAATGATGAGAAGACTAATAGTAATAGTAATGCTGCCTTAGTGAATAGTTTGAGAAAACATTCTTCAGTTATAGGAGTGAAACTCAGCTGCTGGGATAGATGTGAAGATGTCCATGATTCTACTTTCCCCATTTGTCTTTAGCCTTTGTCTTTATAGGACCATGCTACTGATTGTCTTATCTCCAGTTTCCCCTGCAAGAGTCTCCAGCATCTGAAAAACATGCCAGTTTTCATTATCTCTGGGAGAAGATAGCTTTATGAATGACAAGATATGTATTGAGCAGCTCAGGCAAAAATACTGACTTCAAATCAACTTTGTGTGGGGTTTTTTTATTTTTAAAAAACCATCTATAACAGACCTACCATGAATGACAAGATTTCAGGGCATTCTAAAATTCCAGACTGTAACATATTTATTCTCTTCAGCTTCCATAACCAACCAACCCCTCCATCAAATCTTTATTACAGTCATAAGCTTCTGTAACCAAAATAAAGAGCTGAGTTGCGAGTTGGAGAGGTTGCAAAGAGGGAAAAGGCAGTGTCTCATTGAATATATAAGGAAATTACATTCACTCTCTTTCTGTGATCTAACAAAAGGCAAAGTTGCCGTCTCCATAGACTGAAGTTCATTAAAATGCCACTAAACTCTTTTGAATGCAACTTTTGATTGAACTGAGGCCAAGCTCTAAATTCAAAGCTATTGGTGATTACAGAGAATTTACTACCTAGATCACATCTGGATCAAAATCAGTATATTGACCCTCGTGACTGGGCTAGAGATTTTTCTTCATTCAATCAAATATTGTATTGCACTGAGCTGCCACAAAAAAATCATTTTAAATACAGCAAACTGTGTATGCTAAAATAATCAACAATTTGCTATAGGAAGTTCATAAAACTTTCAGTTTTGAAGCAGGAAGAAAATCCCTGTGTAAGTAGCACAGATGCCAATCTCTCTAAAGAAAGAGGACCCAATTAAAACTCTATATCTGAAAAAAAAAAACCACTAGGTTGTGGGTTTTTTGCCATTAATGTCATCTATATTTTTTTGCCTCCAGAGAAAATAAAATGGCCAAGAAACTTAATGATGATCTTCCTTACCAAACTAAGCCTGTGCTAAATCTTTCAGGGATGTTCTTGCAAAGGGTCCCTCTGGACCCACTTCTCCAAGTCATAAAGCAGCTGCTTGGAAGCCATCTTGAAGTTCTCCAGGTGAAAATATATTCTGGGCATGTAGACACACACATGGCAAAACAACACAGGGAAGGCCTCAAAGTGGTCATGCCAAGCGTTCCAGCAACAGCAGCTGCAGCTGCTTTGCAGATTCAAGGAATGGACCCAGAGGAGCACTTTGCCTGTCAAATCCTTGGCAGCAACCTAATTGTTAGGAATAGCAGCCCTCTATAAACACAGTAGGCATTCCATGCATCCTAAACTGGTAAAAATGTTGCTCGCAGTAGGAAGGTCTACAAAACACCATCTTTATTTTAAATCAACATGAAGCAAGGAGTCTTTCCACTGACAGTCAGCCTTTTTTGTCCTATCTTTTGTCCCACTCATAACTTTTAAATCAGCTCTGAGAAATCAGCTAGGAAAATTGCAAAAGACTCATAGAGGCAGTCATGGGGAATAAAAAACTGACTTGAAGATGCACACACACACAAAGCAAAGCTGACTTTTTATTCCTTCCTTGCAACCTTTAAAAAAAATCTAATGCTAATAAATCTTGCTGTAAAAGTTCTAGTTGATATTTATTTATTTATTTATTATTTATTTATTCATTTGTCCAATACACAAATTGTTATGATTCAGCCTGAGGCTGCTCAGGGACCAGCTGTGTCTCTGCTGGCTCCATGCCTGGAGGAGGATGACAGCGCAGAGGAGGGGGCTGAACAGTCGGACGGGGGAGAGGAAAATCAGGAATGGGATGAAGGAGAACAGCATGAGAGCCCCGGGGGGGGGGGGCTCTCCCCAGCCAGTAGCTTGGAGTCAATAGGTCATGACGCACAAGCTGTCATTGACATGAGACAGCGACGTTCAGAGCAACGAAAGGAGCAGTTAAAGAGATATTATCACCATTGAATTAGTAACAGCTGGGTTTGGGTGTGGTCCTCATCAGCAGGGTTTAAAAGGCAGGCAAGCCCTTGAAGCCATGTGGAGTGTGTTATCAGCTTGGTGTGGCGTTATCCTGTCTTGTTTCTCGTCGTCTCTGTTCCTGGCTTGTGACCCAGCAGCTTTGGAAGATCCATGGGAGATGTAGGTCTGCTATCTCCAGCCTTGGCTTGGCAGCAAGAATTCTGTATTGCTGCATGGACTTTTGGCCTTCGTGAATATATCTGAAGATATAGCATTTTCCTGTTTGTAAGGACATTTTCTGTTACCTGTGTTTTTCTTGAATTTTGTAAAACTGCCTTTGCCTTTTACCAGTGTGTCTGGCTTCTCTTTTTGGGTTGGTATTGGCTTCTGGAGTGACCCAGACAGAACACAAATAGGAAGAAAAATAGACATGTAGTAATATATATAGGGGTAAAGTGAGCTTAGAGGAGAGGATATATGAAAGAAAGAAAATATATATGATAAGTGAGAGAAAGGAAAGACAATTGGACAGGGGACGAAAGACACAACAGTGCACTTATGTACGCCCCTTACTGGCCTCTTAGGAACCTGGAGAGGTCAATCGTGGAGAGTCTAAGGGAGAAATGTTGGGGGTTAGGGGTTGACACAATTGAGTCCGGCAATGAGTTCCATGCTTCAATAACTCGATTGTTGAAATCATATTTTTTACAGTGAAGTTTGGAGCGGTTCGTATTAAGTTTGAATCTGTTGCGTGCTCTTGTGTTGTTGCGGTTGAAGCTGAAGTAGTCATTGACCGATAGGACGTTGCAGCATATGATCTTGTGGACAATACTCAAATCGTGTTTTAGGCGCCGTAGTTCTAGGCTTTCTAGGCCCAGGATTGTTAGTCTATTTTCATAGGATATTCTGTTTCGAGTAGAGGAGTGAAGGGCTCTTCTGGTGAAATATCTTTGGACATTTTCAAAGGTGTTGATGTCTGAGATGTGGTATGGGTTCCAGACAGATGAGCAGTAGTCTAGGATGGGTCTGGCAAAAGTTTTGTAGGCTCTTCTGAGTAGTGTGAGATTGCCTGAGTAGGATCAGGTTAACAACTCTAGAAGCTTTTTTGGCGATATCGTTGCTGTTGTTAAAAGGTGCTCTTGACAATAATTGCCACCTGTTGTTCCCGAAATCTTCAAGCACCTTTATTTCAAAATAAAATGTAATCTCATCAGGCAAGGAGGTAGCTATAGCAATCCTCAACAACTTTAGCAATTGTTCTCTGTTGTACTAACTCAACTCTCACCCACAGACAACAGCCAAGCTAATCATTGTTATTATCAAGGGTCCTGAATTACTCTCCTTAGCGTAGTTAACAGTCCAAAGCCCCAAAGAGTTTTGTAACTCAGCAGAACTAAGTATGCACTCTGAATAATAGAATCTGTTCTGCTTCCGACAATGAGCTTTGTATTATGATTATTACATATTGTTATAAGTTGGTTACAATGTAAGTGAAATATTGGCTTATTGGTTTGGGTTGATTGTCTTCTTTTTTCTTTCTTTCTTAATGCACACATTTGGAGAGCCCATAGATTTACATTTTCATTCTTTGAAAAACTGCTTGAGACATTAACCAGTCTGTGCTTCTCCTTTTGCATAGATCATTAAGCATGCTGAGAAGATAAACTAATTCCTGGCCTTTATGAGGAATTGGTTGGAGGTGTTTATCATTCCAGAGCCACTGAACAAGGGCAATTCAAAAGGAACAAAAATTTAGAGATTATAATGAGAAAGATATTTCTTAAAGAAAATATTGTGTGTGCAGACTCCAGGGGGAAAAAGTTAAAGAATTAATAGATGGCTCCATTGGTAAATGAAGTTTTTCTCAATGACACTGAGTAATTGGGATGTTCCATTGCATATGGATTATGTCTTTTTTTCCCACCACTATATATGAATTTTGTCATTCATTTTTTTCAAGATAGAAACATAGAAGACTGACGGCAGACAAAGATCTCATGGTCCATCTAGTCTGCCCTTATACTATTTCCTGTATTTTATCTTAAAATGGATATATGTTTATCCCAGGCATGTTTAAATTCAGTTACTGTGGATTTACCAACCACGTCTGCTGGAAGTTTGTTCCAAGGATCTACTACTCTTTCAGTAAAATAATATTTTCTCATGTTGCCTTTGATCATTCCCCCAACTATCTTCAGATTGTGTCCCCTTGTTCTTGTGTTCACTTTCCTATTAAAAACACTTCCCTCCTGAACCTTATTTAACCCTTTTAACATATTTAAATGTTTCGATCATGTCCCCCGTTTTCCTTCTGTCCTCCAGACTACACAGATTGAGTTCATTAAGTCTTTCCTGATACGTTTTATGCTTAAGACCTTCCACCATTCTTGTAGCCCGTCTTTGGACCCGTTCAATTTTGTCAATTTCTTTTTGTAGGTCAGAGGAGCCTTCATCAGCAGATTCCACCAGGGGCAAAACAGGCCTGCGGCATGTGGATGTCTCCCCCACATCCACAGTCCTTGGGGCAGGAGCTGGGCCAGAGCTAACCACAACACATACATATATACATACTTATATGCCGCCCAATCCCACTGGGATTCACAATACTGCATTTATTCTCTGAAATTACTCAAGATAATAAACAAAGGTTTGGTCAGATCATCAAAAACAATGTAGGATATAGTTTGTCTAACCTGTAGACTGGAACTATTCAAAGTCAGTAAATCTCTTCTAACTATGTTCCTTTCAAGTTCAGTCTTTAATCTTCCTCCTTCAGCCAATTCTCCACAATTGCCTGGAAGAATATACAGTATTTTGCATTTTCCCTGGCTTCCCACACTCCAATATAATTACAATGGAACATATAATGACGGAAGTCTTTTTATGATATTGCTGCCAGCATCCACCACAAAAGAAATTCATACTAAATTCTCAAGTGCCATACAAAGAAGGAAGGAAACCAAAAGCTTCTTTCAAGGAAAATATAACATTTTACATATTTACAATAGATATTTTGGCTCAATATTGTATCTAATAATATCACTGGTTTAGTTTCATGAAACCTTAGAAAGTTTTAAAACTATAGCCCCTGCCCCACACACTAAAAAAAACCCTGTCTTGTGTCTGCTATAGTTATATTTAAACCTAATAATTTCTTATCAATATATTAAGAAGATAAAAACCAACAAAAAATTTGGGGAGGGCATTATTTCTCTCAAATAAATTCAAAACATCTGCATCATTTCCTTGACTGGCATCTCTTATATTTCCTGAATATAATGCAACTAGTTTGCTAACTGACAGGTTAACCACTTGGAACCACTTTTATTTTATTTTATTTTATTTATTTATTTATTTATTTGTTTGTTTGTTTGTTTGTTTGTTTTGTCAAGTACATATTTGTAATATACACAGTTATAACATTGTTTATATACATAAGACGGGTACTGATAAGATGGAACAATTGGACAAGGATGGTAGGCATGATGGTGCCTTTATTTATTTTGTAATTCTATTTAATTCTATCTATCTAATTATTAACCCTACCAGTAGCTGTTATCATTATTATCATTATTATGTTAAAAAGTGCTATTGCTAACATGTTGTAAGCAGCCCTAAGTCTAAGGAGAAGGGCAGCATAAAAATTGAATAAATAAATAATAACAATTATCATTATTATTAAATCAATTTCCCTTTCCATCTATGCTGCATTTACCTTTATGTTAAGCAATTTTTAAACTTAGGGCTTTTGTTTATTTTATTTTATTTGAGTTTGTGTTTTGGTTTAGCATGTTGTTTGAACTGAGACCGACTGATCGATTTGTGATTTAAGCTATTTGGCCAAGAAGGTGAGTGCAATAAGAAAAAAAAATCATTAATTCTGTAAGTAAATCAAAATGAAGTGGTTAGGAATATCTTTCACTGTCCATCTCTCATTCCAATGATCTTCTCAGACTTCAGTCTCACCCCTTAGGAGGGAAGACTTAAAAGAAAAGTTCTATTAGTGGGTGTTTTTTTTAATGGGCATTGCAGTCACTGGTCCTTTGAAAATTTGTTTAAAACTTTTTTTCCCCCTCAGAGAGATTTGGAGAAATTAAATAGGTGGATCACTTCAAAGATATCAATTATTTTACAGAGATTCTTTTTTTTTCTTTCAAATATTGGAATCCAGCAGTATTTTTCCTTCTCATCTTGTCAAAGAGGAGGAGGACACAGGACTGCGAGGATGGTAGAAAGAGAGAGATAGAGAAAAGTGAAAGACAGTCACACTTTGCCTCTAAAAATTAGAAATGGAATGTTCCTGGAAACCAGCCCAGAAATGGTTACTGGCTACAATCATGTCACTTTAAAGGAACAGGATAAATTATCTGCCAATATCTGTCAGGAATTAGCTATACAAAATGGAGAAAATCTCTCCCACTTTCATCAAAGCAATCTTCCAATAATATTACAGGTTCGCTGTGTGTCAAGTCAGCCAAAAGGTGCAGTAGCAGATAAGAAGAATGTGTGTTCTGAAGCTTCACATGAGAAATCAGTTCATTTTTAAATTATTCAAATGAAGATTAGCCAGCCTCTTCAATTTATTCAACTATGAACTCAGCTGACTAGTCAGTTTAATGTTGGCCCAAAACCACTATTGACAGAAATCTTGGGAGGTTATTTTCAAGAAAGAGATTTACAAGACCTGAATCTCTCGTATCCTAATTCTGCACTTTTAAAAAGCTGACAAGTTAGAATACAATATTGCCTGTGCCATCTATCAAAAAGTAGTTTACAATTATCCTGGGAGAATTTACTAATCCTGGTTTCACTTCATCCGCTACCACATTCCCAGTACGGCAGACAAATTTTGAGGCCAACTAAAATAAATACTAACATAATTCTTTTCAATGGAGCCTGAATGAAAACAAATGGCAGAAGAAGAAAAATGTGCAAGCAAAGAAATGTATGTATTTTCAAACAATTTTGTTTTTGGAGCATGCTATGTCTGTCTCATTTTCCCCCCCAGTTTTATGGGAAATAGCCATTTTGGAACCAAACACCATATTTAAAATATTATCCTAACAATGGCTAAATATCTCTCAGTCCCCAGCCCTGTTATTGTGCAGGTAGCCCTGGACATAAAATCATTTCTAGGTCATATGCTGCAATGTCTTACCAATCAATGACTACTTCAGCTTCAACAGCAATAACACAAGAGCATGCAACAGATTCAAACTTAATACGAACCGCGCCAAACTTGACTGTAAAAAATATGATTTCAACAATCGAGTTATCGAAGCTTGGAACTCACTACCAGACTCAATTGTGTCAACCCCTAACCTCCAACACTTCTCCCTTAGACTCTCCACGATTGACCTGTCCAGGTTCCTAAAAGGCCAGTAAGGGGCGTATATAAATGCACTGGTGGGCCTTCCGTCCCCTGTCCAATTGTCTTTCCTTTTTTTCACCTATTTTATATATTCTCTTCCTTTCATATATCCTCTCCTCTAAGTTCACCTTCACCCTTTTTTTATATTATCACAGGTCTATTTTCTTCCTATGTATTTATGTATTGGACAAATGAATAAATAAATAAAAATAAATAAATAAATAAATAAAATGGACATCTAACATCAAAAATGTCATCGAAAAAGCACAACAAAGAATGTTCTTTCTGCACCAACTCAGGAAGCTCAAACTGCTCAAGGAGCTGCTGATACAGTTCTACAGAGGAATTATTGAGTCTGTCATCTGCACCTCTATAACTGTCTGGTTTAGTTTTGCAACCCAACAAGACCGACACAGACTTCAGAGGATAATTCAGAACTGCAGAAAAAACACACGAGTCAAAAAGAAGGATGGGAAAATATTTACAGACCTCTCACATCCTGGACACAAACTGTTTCAACTCCTACCCTCAAAACGACGCTATAGAGCACTGCACACCAAGACAACTAGACACAAGAACAGTTTTTCCCTGAATGCCATCACTCTGCTAAACAAACAATTCCCTCAACATTATCAAATTATTTACTAAGTCTGCACTACTATGAAACTTCTCATCGTTCCCATCACCCATCTCCTCCCACTAAGGACTGTATGACTGACTGTAACTTTGTTGTTTGTATCCTTTATATTTACTGGTTCCTAATATGATTTGATTGCTTATTTGTACCCAGACTATCCTTAAAAGGTGTACTTGTCAAATTTATCTTTCCTCCGAGAGCATAAGCACCAAGAAAAAAATCCTTGTGTGTCCAATCACACTTGGCCAATTAAAAAAAGATCTATTCTATTCTATTTAGCAACCATTGGAAGTTACAACATTAAGAAAACAATTTATGACCATCCTTCATACTTACTTATTAATTATTCCAGCATTCCCTGTTGGGGGAGAGTTTTGCACACACGGAAGGTAACCGCACCAACTAGCCACAGTTTACCAGTATACCTAATTGAAGTCTTCAATGAAAAACACTGCAGCAGGCTTTCTTGTAAAAATATATTTTACTTTTTTTCCTAGCAAAATGTTTCTCTAAATAAACTATCACAATGCTATCATACACTATTATTACATCAACCACTGCAACCACCCACAAACCACTAAGCACTAAATCACCAACCACTATAACCACCCAGCACAAACCACTCTATAATAAACCACACCTGTGCATGGGTTGCAGGTTGCAGCCTAATTAGCAAACCCATGATTACATACTGATTATGGCTTATATCAGCCTTTCCTATGGTTACAGGCCATTTACTTGCATTGTAATATTACCTCCAGAAATAAACTTATTTCTGACATTCCCAGAATCACATGATCAAAAGCCGGGCACTCGAGAACCAGAATGTATTGATGATCAAGTGATCATTGTGTGCAAGCTTTCCAGTTGGCTTCCAAAAATTAGTCAATGGGGGAAACTAAATTTGTTAATGGCCACATGATTCAGATAACAACTGCATCAAATCTTTTAAATAAAAGCTGGTTGTCCAATGCTCTCTAAGCTGCCTCCATCAAAAACTGTTGTCCCTTCCTTGAACTCACATAAAAAATGTTCCCAGTGTAACTAATTGAATATTAAGCATAATTCTGGCTAGACAGCTAAACTGCCAGAGGGACTAGGGGACACCGAACAGACACCATGACTGGCCAACAGTATATGGCCATAGCAATCCCCCGGCTGCAGATAAACAACCCTGTATAGAAGAGGCAAAAATAACAACCGTGGAAGGTCGTATATTAATAAAGGGGAAAAGTAGGTGGGAGTTCCTGGCAGTTTTGAAAAGCTGAAATTTAAGAAAACAAGACAGGGAGACTGAGCTGTGTGGGTTGACATAGATCTCAGATATTTTAATCTTACTGTAAACATGTTTGTGGTTCATATCATAGCACTCTAGGTCTCTGCATTTGTACTCAGTGGAAGTTATGCCCAAGTAAATAAGTACAGTGATACCTCGTCTTACAAACGCCTCGTCATATAAACTTTTTGAGATACAAACCCGGGGTTTAAGATTTTTTTTGCCTCTTCTTACAAACTATTTTCACCTTACAAACCCACCACCGCCGCCGCCGGGATGCCCTGCCTATGGGTTGGGATTCCCCTAAGGCTCCCCTCCATGGGAAACCCCACCTCCGGACTTCCGTGTTTTTGTGATGCTGCAGGGAAATCCCAGCAGCGCAAAAACGGGTGCTTCGCTGGCAACGGAAGTCTGGAGGTGGGGTTTCCCAGTGAGGGGACCCTCAGTGAAATCACAGCATTGCAAAAACACAGAGGTCCAGAGGTGGGGTTTCCTATGGAGGGGAACCTCAGGGGAATCCCAGCAGTGCAAACACGGGCACTTTTTGTGATTCTGTGTTTTTGTGATGCTGCAAGGGAATCCCAGCAGCGCAAAAACGGGTGCTTCGCTGGCAACGGAAGTCTGGAGGTGGGGTTTCCCAGTGAGGGGACCCTCAGTGAAATCACAGCATTGCAAAAACACAGAGGTCCAGAGGTGGGGTTTCCTATGGAGGGGAACCTCAGGGGAATCCCAGCAGTGCAAACACGGGCGCTTCGGCTGGGAAAAGGGGTGAATTTTGGGCTTGCACGCATTAATCGCTTTTCCATTGATTCCTATGGGAAACACTGTTTCGTCTTACAAACTTTTCACCTTAAGAACTTCATCCCGGAACCAATTAAGCTTGTAAGACAAGGTATCACTGTATAGTGGGAGGGAGTCCAGTGATGGGATCCTACGGGTATGGTCAGGTATCCAGAATCATTAGGAAAAAAATGATTTTTTTTCTTTTTTTCCCTTCTGGGTTCTGGGTATGATTTTCCTATCACAGTAAATGAAGTTGAATGTGTATAATTTTAGAAGAGCTGTGCACGTGTGTATGTACGTACACTTTATATAGTAGATAATGTATATTTTTGTAAGCCTGTGTGTAATATGTGTGTACACCTATGGCATATATACATAGAATTAAATAGTGTATTTTGGATGTTCGGTAATAGTAAGGGAAATTGTATCTCTTTGAGGCGAGGAGAAGCCAGGCTCCTTAACCCTAACCCTTGATGTGAGTGACGTCAAGTTGGACACCTTTAAGTCAGTCACATAACCTTTAAGCCATTCCCTGTCACATGATTGTCAAGCCACTCCCATCTGGTCACGAGGCCAGAAAACCACACCCACAAAATAAGCCACGCCCACAGCGTCGTAGTAAAAAAAAATGCAGCCCCTCACTTTGGGAGTCCTTTAGGTTCAGAGAAGATATACTTGTTATGCAGTTCATCTGTGAACACAGAGATGGCTCTGAAGTCCCAGTCTAAAATTGTGGGCACGCACCAAAAGCAATAAAAAAATATGCAAGATGGCAGTGGCCATGGAGACACCAACAGAACCAGCTCCGTCTCTGTCTAAGACAAGAATCATCCTAGTTAAATGGTTGTCCAAATTTTTCTCGAAAACCTCCAGTGATGGAGCATCTCTAATATCAGGAAGCAGAGTTGGACTTAATATTTTATTGATTGATTGATTGATTGATTGATTGATTGATTGGATTTGTATGCCGCCCCTCTCCGGAGACTCGGGGCGGCTAACAGCAATAATAAGACAGCGTATAACAATAATCCAATACTAAAAACAATTAAAACCCATTATAATAAAAACCAAACAGATATACAGACATGCCATGCATCAAATTGTAACGGCCTAGGGGGAAAGGGTATCTCAATTCCCCCATGCCTGGCGGCAGAGGTGGGTTTTAAGGAGCTTACAAAAGGCAAGGAGGGTGGGGGCAATTCTAATCTCTGGGGGGAGTTGGTTCCAGAGGGCCGGGGCCGCCACAGAGAAGGCTCTTCCCCTGGGTCCTGCCAAGCAGCATTGTTTAGTTGACGGGACCCGGAGAAGGCCCACTCTGTGCGACCTAACTGGTCGCTGGGATTTGTGCAGCAGAAGGCGGTCCTTGAGATAATCTGGTAAATTAATAATCCTTAATGACTTAGATGTTGGTCTCAATTGCGATTGCTTAACAAGGACTCCTTGTATCTGTTGTGAGCACTCCTTGTCCACCTCTTGTCATGTCAGTTTCTGAGAAGGATGAGCCAGGCCCCTCTGGATACCCCAGGCCAGGGGGGTTGCCAGATAGTGCAGAGAGTGAGTGAAGGGGAAAATGACCTGAATGAATCCAAGGCACCACTAGAGGGGCTGATATAACAATGGGGGAGTGGTCTCAGTCAGAGGATGAGGAAGACATTCGAGTGGACAATCCATTGTTAGATGCTCATTATAGGAGATTTCTGAGAAGGCAAGAGGAAGGCATAGTAAAGGGAAATAAGCTTACAACTTTACCTATTTGAGGTGTGATGTTCCAGGCAGTATAAAAGCAAAGGATTTTGGGTAATTGGGCGTGGGGTTCATGGAAGGGGTGTTAGAGTGGTGCTGTGTGCCTGCAAAAGGCTTCAAAAACATGATTCTTGCATCACTAAGAGACATTATTTGCTGGATATTGATTGTCCGAGATTCCGGTGAGCTGCTTTATTCTCTTGAATAAACTCTGTTATCTGAGCTGTTAAGTCGAGTTGGAGCTTTTCTCAAACTTTGTTTGTTTCACTTTGGAGAGGAAAATCACTCCCTCTTCCTTGCCATTCAATCTGCTTTTTGCTGTGTGTTGCTTTTATTCTGAGTAGAGCCAGGTTACAAGCGGTGTGCCACAAGGGTCTGTTCTGGGTCCTATTCTTTTTAATGTGTTTGTGAGTGACATAGGGGAAGGTTTGGTAGGGAAGGTTTGCCTTTTTGCCGATGACTCTAAAGTGTGCAATAGGGTTGATATTCCTGGAGGGGTCTGTAATATGGTAAATGGTTTAGCTTTACTAGATAAATGGTCAAAGCAATGGAAACTGCAGTTTAATGTTTCCAAATGTAAAATAATGCACTTGGGGAAAAGGAATCCTCAATCTGAGTATTGCATTGGCAGTTCTGTGTTAGCAAAAACTTCAGAAGAGAAGGATTTAGGGGAAGTGATTTCTGACAGTCTCAAAATGGGTGAGCAGTGTGGTCGGGCAGTAGGAAAAGCAAGTAGGATGCTTGGCTGCATAGCTAGAGGTATAACAAGCAGGAAGAGGGAGATTGTGATCCCCTTATATAGAGTGCTGGTGAGACCACATTTGGAATACTGTGTTCAGTTCTGGAGACCTCACCTACAAAAAGATATTGACAAAATTGAACGGGTCCAAAGACGGGCTACAAGAATGGTGGAAGGTCTTAAGCATAAAACGTATCAGGAAAGACTTAATGAACTCAATCTGTATAAGGAAAAGGGTGGACATGATCGAAACATTTAAATATGTTAAAGAGTTAAATAAGGTTCAGGAGGGAAGTGTTTTTAATAGGAAAGTGAACACAAGAACAAGGGGACACAATCTGAAGTTAGTTGGGGGAAAGATCAAAAGCAACGTGAGGAAATATTATTTCACTGAAAGAGTAGTAGATCCTTGGAACAAACTTCCAGCAGACATGGTTGGTAAATCCACAGTAACTGAATTTAAACATGCCTGGGATAAACATATATCCATCCTAAGATAAAATACAGGAAATAGTATAAGGGCAGACTAGATGGACCATGAGGTCTTTTTCTGCCGTCAGTCTTCTATGTTTCTATGTTTCTATGTTTTATCAATAAAGAGTGTGATTTTACCAGGAAATAGTGGATTTTGGGGCCGGTGGATTCACTCTGAGAGGTCATGCGCAGAACAGTATCCAGTTGTTACACTGCTAAAAACACATCCGCTTACCAATCCAATCCAAGATTTAAATCTGGACAGTTAAATTTCTGGCAGAGTTACGTATGGACATATTTAGAAATATTTGCATCACGGCTGCTGATTGGCTAATTACGTGGCGGGAGTTTTAAACGACTGTCAGTGGCTGGCCAGCTCCAGATCAGCCCTTAAAACTGTATTAGCTATAGCAAGGAGAAAAATAAAGTGCTGAACTGTTGCTGTAACTCGCCTCTTCACCTGTGCATGAATCTAACAGGCAGGAAGAGTGAAATATAGGAAGAAATCATGGGCTGTTCCAGAACTAAACTCTCAGGCTGCCAACAGTGGAGGATGTGGGGAAAAGCAGCTCATCAATAGCTAAAGGACCACTTGTTCTCCAACCTGGAGCCATTGAGCCATCACTTCAACTGGGGTTCCAGCCAGCTTGAAGTGATCTGAAGAGGTTCAGTTACAAGAAACAAAGTAAACAAAGCCGTGTTTCCCTGGGTAACAAATGAATAAATGCATTTATTAAAAAAATAAACAAATAAAATGTATTCATACAGTGTCAATCCCCATTGAGTTAATCCTCAAGCTAAATTTAGAAAACAAGGATCAATGAGATTTGCCAACAAGGCAAATGTGTGTATGTATAAGTGCCATTTTTCCTACAATCCCTGTTGTATTTTAGATGTTTTAGGAAAAGCAAAATAATGTCTAGGACATGGAAAGATGAGTTACACCAATCAGTGCTGCCCTCTGCTGAAGCAAGTGGAGAAAAAATAAGCATTCTCCGAGAATCACATTTTGGGTTCATATTACACACTTATTCTGGTCATTGAATTAAGCCAGTTTCTAACATGAAGTGAAAATGAACATGCCAGGGTAGAAAAAAAACAGACACGTTTTTTGCGAATGCAATCAATAGCTTTTTGATTGATCCTATTGTGCTGTGCTATCAAAGAGTTACAATTTCTCTATCTATTTACTATTACTGAACATCCAAAATATACTATTTAAATCTATGTGTATATGCCATATGTGTACATACATATTACACACAGGCACACAAAAATATACATTATCTACTATATAAACTATTTGTGTATGTACACACACGCACGCACAGCTCTTCTAAAATTATACACATTCAACCTCATTTACTGCAATAGGAAAAACATGCCGAGAGCCCAGAAGGGGAAATAATGCCCATGTTACACCAACACTCCGCAGTCTGCATTAGTTGCCAATCAATTTCCGGTCACAATTCAAATTGTTGGTTATGACCTATAAAGCCCTTCATGGCATCGGACCAGAATATCTCCGAGACCGCCTTCTGCTGCACGAATCCCAGCGACCGATTAGGTCCCACAGAGTGGGCTTTCTCTGGGTCCCGTCAACTAAACAATGTATGTTGGCGGGCCCCAGGGGAAGAGCCTTCTCTGTGGCGGCCCCGACTCTCTGGAACCAACTCCCCCCAGAGATTAGAACTGCCCCCACCCTCCTCGCCTTTCGTAAACTCCTCAAAACCCACCTTTCCCATCAGGCATGGGGGAACTGAGATATCTCCCCCGGGCCTATACAATTTATGTATGGTATGTTTGTACGTATGTCTGCTTAATAATGGGTTTTTAAAAATATTTTAAATTGTAAATTATTAGATTTGTTATGAACTGTTTTATTCTGTTGTGAGCTGCCCCGAGTCTACGGAGAGGGGCAGCATACAAATCTAATAAATAAATAAATAATTGAATGAATGACTGAATGACTGAATGAATGAATGAATGAATGAATGAATGGAAAAAATTCAAAAATTTTCTACCAGTTTTGCATACCTGACCATACCCCTAGGAGCCCACCACTGCATGTAGAGTCTGTTTTCATTCAGCCTTCGGCGTAACTAGGAGAGGAAGGCAGAAGAGCCCGCAGTATTTAAATTAACAGACTCAGTCCTTAGCTGATTGGACGAGGTCAACCCATCCCGGTTGATAATTCCACCCTACGAGAAGGAGCGTATCAGGTTAGTACCAATGCCCCTTCCCCACCCCCTTTTTTAGGGTAGCTGTTTTTGTTATTCTTGCTTCATGCCCTTCCCAAGGTGCCTGCTAAGCAAAGTGGAATAATTACAAATCAATCCAATAAAGTTAGCTCAAAGCACAGTAAGCAAATATCCGCACTAAAACAACCAGCACTATAATAATGCAGTATAGTTAAAACAACATCCTGTGATAGAACTGAGAGAATATATAGTCACAATAATTTAAAATTTGTCAACCTGGGATGGTCAGTCATATAAAACTAGAATGAAGGGAAGGGCTGCCCATCATCAGCGGTACCAATGCATTCTCGGCGTCGAGCACAGGTGGGCTCGCATCCAGTGTGTGCAGGCATGTGCGTTGGCATGAGATTTGGCTTCCTGTACATGCACAGAAGCTGACTCTCGTGGGAGGATGCTCACGCACATGAGATTTCGCCAATTTTTAGGTATTTCTTTACTTCAGCGCATGCGCAGAAGCAAAAAACTGCCAGGCTGTTATAAGTTAGAGTCTTTCTGAACCATCATGATCACAATCTCACAGTCACTCATGTCCTCATCACCTCAAGGCTCGACTACTGTAACGCTCTCTACATGGGGCTCCCTTTGAAAAGTGTTCGGAAACTTCAGATCGTGCAGAATGCAGCTGCAAGAGCAATCATGGGCTTCCCTAAATATGC
Organism: Erythrolamprus reginae; assembly: GCF_031021105.1. NCBI lineage: Eukaryota > Metazoa > Chordata > Lepidosauria > Squamata > Dipsadidae > Erythrolamprus > Erythrolamprus reginae. The sequence goes on along the minus strand of NC_091958.1, from coordinate 15,153,288 downwards.
CCATGTCACACCCACACTCCGCAGTCTGCATTGGTTGCCGATCAGTTTCCGGTCACAATTCAAAGTGTTGGTTATGACCTATAAAGCCCTTCATGGCATCGGGCCAGGTTATCTCCGGGACCGCCTTCTGCCGCATGAATCCCAGCGACCAATTAGGTCCCACAGAGTTGGCCTTCTCCGGGTCCCATCAACTAAACAATGTCGTTTGGTGGGACCCAGGGGAAGAGCCTTCTCTGTGGTGGCCCCGGCCCTCTGGAACCAACTCCCCCCAGAGATTAGAATAGCTCCCACCCTTCTTGCCTTTTGCAAGCTTTTTAAAACCCACCTTTGTCGTCAGGCATGGGGGAATTAAGATATTCTTTTCCCCTAGGCTTCCACAATTTATGTATGGTACTTTTGTATGTATGATTGGTTTTAAAATAAGGGGTTTTAGCTTCTTTAATATTGGATTGTCGCACGTTGTTTTTATTACTTTTGTTAGCCGCCCCGAGTCTACGGAGAGGGGCGGCATACAAATTCAATAAAATGAAAATGAAATGAAATCTGTGGATTTCAACTCCCAGAATTCCCCAGCCATAACGAATTCTCAGAATTCTGGGAGTTGAAGTCCACAGATTGTGATCATAATGGTTCAGAAACATTGGGTCAGATCTTTAAGATCACAGATTATTAATAAAAAGAGAGTGTGGAATAGTGGTTAAAGAGCCAGACTAGAAACTGGGAGATACAGTTCTAGTTCCCATGTGTGCACAAAAGTAACTTGGGTGATCTTGGTCCAGACACTCACTGTCAGCCCTAGAAAGCAGGCAATGGAAAACTACTTCTTGAAATTGTGCGAAGAAAACCACAGTGGCTTGTCTAGGCAGCCACTCAAAGTCAATAGTGACTTGAAGGAAGCTGATGGTCTAGTGGTTAGGATTCAGTGCTCTCACCACTGCGACTCGGTTGCAATGCCCAGTCAAGGAAAGAAGCTTTTAAGGGGTGTGCATAAGTGCACCAGAGTGCCTTCCATCCCCTGTCCTAATGGTTCTATTTTACTAGTATCATGTAATTAATAATTACAACAACAACAACAACAACAGAATTGGAAGGGACCTTGGAGGTCTTCTAGTCCAACCCCCTGCTTAGTCAGGAAACCCTACACTACTTCAGACATAGGGTTATCCAACATCTTTTTAAAAACTTCCAGTGTTGGAGCATTCACAACTTCTGGAGGAAAACTGTTCCATTGATGAATTGTTCTAACTGTCAGGAAATTTCTCCTTAGTTCTAAGTTACTTCTCTCCTTGTTTAGTTTCCACCCATTGCTTCTTGTTAATATAATATAATAATTATTATTATATCTCTGTATACTACCAATATGTACTTGAGAAAATAAAATAAAAATAAATAAATAAAAGAATAAACAAACAAATAAATGTTGTTTATTAAGATAAAGAGCCTAAAGGAACTCTAGCAAGAATTGCTGAAATGGAAAAATAACTGCTGATAATTACAAAGGAAATTTAGCGTATCTACATGTAAAAAGTTGTCCGATCTTATTTATTTATTTATTTATATATTTATTTTATTTATTCATTTTGTCCAATACATAATGAGGGTTTTAGTGGGTATATATCTATATACACATAGTAAAATACATGATGAAGGTTATAGAGGAGATACTCATAGTAAAATATATCTAAGAAATAATAGAAAAGAAGATATAGTAATAGAACATATCAATGAAAGAATAGAAGAAGAGATATAGGAATAGAAGAAAGGTATAGGAGATATAGGAGAGCAATAGGACAGGGGACGGAAGGCACTCTAGTGCATTTGTACTTATCCGCAGTTCTTTCCTTGCCTTTCTGTAAAATGGGAAGATCCATTATATTCATTCTAAAGTCTAAGAAATGGCTTTGGAAGGCCTAAGGAACCTATTTATAAAGTCTTCCCTACCCTGACAAGGTTTCAGAAATAATAACAAGAGCAACAGCGGTTCTTTTCACCAACTGCACGATGTGTAAATCATAGGAATGCAGATGACAGACTGCACCAGAAGTTTTCATTTCCTAATAACATTGGCTGGTTAGTAGGATAACAAGAATGTTAACTGCTAATTAGGTTACAGAGTGGATATAATAACAACAAAGAAGATGTTGAAGTGTGCATGGATTCTACACAGTCCTTTGATACCTATTACTTAAATTAGCTATGGTCACTCGTATCCCAAATTAGCTAATAAATCACAGCTTATTTGCAGCCTGCAAAGCATATACAATTACAAAACGCTCTTGGTTTTACAGCATATATATATATATATATATTCTAGAGCTGAGCAGTAAAACAAAACCAGCCAGACTTCCACTGTCTGAGAGGGCAGCGTACAGTAAATTCCTGCTTCATTTGGCTTTATAGCTTCCCACATTTTATCCATGCAGAAAAAACCGTCCTTCTTGGGACCAGACCCTTTGTCCAGAGGCAAATTTAAATTCCAGTTCTATTCCCCCCACCCCCCATTCTAAAAGCCATGATTGAAAGCCATGATTGGCTTTGATTCTCTTAGGATCTTTAAGATTTGCAACTTAGTCCTGGTGAACACTCATGTTACTCCGGCATGTTCAAATATATAAGTATATATTGAGGATGGATGGATGGATGGGTAGGTAGGTAGAGAGAGAGAGAGACAGAGAGACAGAGAGAGAGAGATGAGATGATATTGATAGATATATAGATAGATATAGATATAGATATAGATGATATAGATATAGATAGACATAGACATAGACATAGATATAGAGATATAGATTTTTTTTTCTGGTTAAAGCTACTGCCTTATAGGCAGGCCACCAAGGTTCAAATCCCAGTAAAGGTATGGCTAGCTGATGAGAACTAAATAGCTTGAAATAGATCTATACTGGTCTCCCTTCATTTTCATTATCAACAAAAATATGTTACATATCTAGCTGTACCTTTACTGGGATTTGAACCTGAGCAGCCTACCTATAAGGCAGTAGCTTTAACCAGAAAAAAAACATATAGATGGATGGATGGATGGATGGATGGATGGATGGATGGATGGATAGATAGATAGATAGATAGATAGATAGATAGATAGATAGATAGATAGATAGATAGATAGATAGAGATAGAGAGAGAGAGAGAGAGAGAGAGAGAGAGATATGTCAAACATATAGATGGATGGATAGATAGATAGATAGATAGATAGATAGATAGATAGATAGATAGATAGATGTCAAATGTTTTTTTAGCTGGAATTTTAAAATTAAGGGAGACTAGGATGGTCCCATTTCGGCCTTGTTCTGGCCTCTTCGCTATCACCATCTCCTGCAGCCTATGACAGGAAACTAGCATATTCTAAGTATGTTCTGACTTGTCAGACACAAGAAACTATTTAAAAGCATGGTACATAATGCAGATTTGCTTCAGGGCTTCTCTGAATTAGAAATGCTATCATCCATAGAGTAGGCAATTTATTTTAGCAAAGTGCCATGGTACCTATCGGTCTATGATGTTATTACTGGTGGTTGCCAATTCTTCTGGGAACAGCTCTCTCCCTCCATTGCTATGATCCCTTTTTAGAGGAAATACATTGCAATGGCAGGAGAGGACTGGCTTATGCAAGAACCATGAATGCAACCATAATTCGATTTACCAGATATTATTTACCCTCCGAGAACAATTGACTGTGATCATTGAAAGGGCCCCTAGGGATTACTAGGAGACATTTCCTACAACACTTTTATTGCATTTTCCTTAGGCATCTTTATTGAACCAGGGAAAGTGAAAATAAAACTGGATTATGTTTTTATTTTCTATTTCGGTCTAGTGTTATAAAGTTAAATATTAATAGTTCTTCCTCACAGGCCTTAAAATGTCTAATTATCACTAAGCAACATTAATCATATCGGGATAGGATTATCCGATTCGGCTTTCTTTTTTTATGGCTAACATTTAAAAGCAAAAAAACCAAACCCACCTATAATCATAGAACTGGTACGTTCTGCAATTCTTAGTAACGTATATTCATGAGTCCAATGATGTTCATCCCTAATTTTGTTGTATGGCATATTTAGACAGCTTTTACAGCGCCCTTGACCCTACAGGTTGCTTTGGGAGCCAATTAAAAGCATTTCTGATGCCGGAAAGTGAACTGTACCATTTTAATTTCCTTCATTTCCCCCAGTGTATAGTCATTCTGGGGCACTCTGGGAGATTTAAATAGGGACTCTTTTTCTCCCTACAAAATGGGTATGCCACCCCAATCAGAGACGCAGTACAACATAAAACTTGAAAATATAGCATTCCCACATAAAACCATCCATCTGAGTCAACTTTGGCCTTGTTCGTTAAGGAAACTTTGAGATTACTCTCGCATTGTACAGTGGTACCTTTACTTACGAACTTAATTCGTTGTGTGATCAGGTTTTTAAGTAGAAAAGTTTGTAGGAAGAAGCATTTTTTCCCATAGAAATCAATGTAAAAGCAAATCATGCATGCGATTGGGGAAACCACAGGGAGGGTGGAGGCCCTGTTTCCTCCCAGGAGTTTCCTAGAGAGGCCCCACAGAAGCTTCTCCCCACCTTTTCTGGCCTGGTTTCCTCCCAGGAGATTCCTAGAGAGGCTCCACAGAGGCTTCTCCCTGCCTTTTCTGGCCCTGTTTCCTCCTAGGAGATTCCTAGAGAGGTCCCACGGAGGCTTCTCCCTGTCTTTTCTGGCCCTGTTTCCTCCCAGGAGATTCCTAGAGAGGCTCCACAGAGGCTTCTCCCTGCCTTTTCTGGCCCTGTTTCCTCCTAGGAGATTCTTAGAGAGGCCCCACGGAGGCTTCTCCCTGCCTTTTCTGGCCTGTTTCCTCCTAGGAGATTCCTAGAGAGGCCCCACGGAGGCTTCTCCCTGCCTTTTCTGGTTGAAGTTTTGGAGGCTTGGGTTTGTAAGTGGAAAATGGTTCTTGAGAAGAGGCAAAAAAATCTTGAACACCTGGTTCTTATCTAGAAATGTTCGTAAGTAGAGGTGTTTGTAGGTAGAGCTACCACTGTATATTTGCCTAAATGCACAGAGGAGAAAATGCACTTAGCTCTCTCCAATCTACATGTGGGTAGGCCCCAAGAGAAGCAGTACCAGTTGTCTTGAATGAGAGTACAGATCCCAACAAGATCCAGACAATGAGGGTACAGATCCCAACAAGATCCAGATCCATGTGAGGTTTTCAACCTCACATGGATCTGCATTCTGCCCCATTAAACTATGGGCTACCAAGCACAACAGATGTTGAAATAGTTAGCAGAAGGGCTATTCTCTTTTATCTCCTTCCCTTGTCCAAAAGACTTCCTTTAAATCCTCTATGTAACCTGTACAATTTGATACCAATATAAAAGAAATAAATGAAATTAGCAACAACAACAACAACAACAACAACAACAACAACAGAGTTGGAAGGGACCTTGGAGGTCTTCTAGTCCAACTCCGTTTAGGCAGGAAACCCTACTTCAGACAAATGGTTGTCCAACATCTTCTTAAAAACTTCCAGTGTTGGAGCATTCACAACTTCTGGAGGCAAGTTGTTCCACTGATTAATTGTTCTAACTGTCAGGAAATTTCTCCTTAGTTCTAAGTTACTTCTCTCCTTGTTAAGTTTCACCCATTGCTTCTTGTTCTACCCTCAGGTACTTTGGAGAATAGGTTGACTCCTTCTTTGTAGCAACCCCTGAGATATTGGGAGACTGCTATCATGTCTCCCCTGGTCCTTCTCCTCATCAAACTAGCCATGCCTAGTTCCTGCAACTTTTCTTCATATGTTTTAGCCTCTAATCCATTAATCATCTTTGTTGCTCTTCCCTGCACTTTTTCTAGAGTCTCAACATTCCTTTTTACATCATGGCAACCAAAACTGAATGCAGTATTCCAAGTGTAGCCTTACCAAGGCCTTATAAAATGGTATTAAATTAACACTTCACAATCCAATTCAAATCCATCCTGTTTGCTTTGATCTTCCACCTCAAGTGTGCAACCTGAAAAGAAGTGGGAACAGGGCTAAGTGTGTGTTCTTGCACCTCTTCCTCTAAGGTCAGTCAACAACTCAAGAGAATGTCTGACTTCCTGAATTCCTGCAAATCGTAATTTGCCTAATTAGCAAGTGTGTCATGGCCACATCCACCACTTCACCTGAAGGTAGCATGTTAGTCAAACAGATGCAAGATAGGGCTTTCTACATGCAGAAATATGACATAGAGCCAAAGAGAAAAGCTAAGAGCAGCATAGGGGGAGAGAAAGAGGAAGAGAGAGAGAAGGTGGGAGGGAAGGAGAGAGAAGGAGAGAGATTGAGAGTGAGGGAGAAAGAGAGAGAGGGGGGGAAGAGAGAAATAATAGGAGAGAGGAGGAGGAAGGGGGGAGAGAGAGAAGGAAAAAGATTGGGAGGGAGGGAGATAGAGAAGGAGAGAGAGTGGGAGGGAAGAAGGGAGAGAGAGAGAAGGAGAGAGGGTGGGAGAGAGAGGAAGAAATAAATAATAGGAGAGAGGGGGAGGAAGGGAGGGAGAGAGGGGGTAGAGAGGGAGAGAGAGAGAGAAGGAAAAAGATTGGGAGGGAGGGAGAGAGGGGGAGATAGAGAAGGAGAGAGAGTGGGAGGTAAGAAGGGAGAGAGAGGGAGAGAGAGGGAGAGGGAAGAAGGGGGAGAGAGGGAGAGAGAGAGAAGGAGGGAAAGACTGCTTTCATTACCAACTCCAGTATCCGCTTGGCTGTTTAAAGGAAAGACTTGCAGCTGACTACAGAGTAATCAGTAAATTATTTAAATTAAACACACATGCAGAAGGATCCTTCAGCCCTAGAGATAAATGAGCATGAAAACATTTAATGCAATCTAATTTGCTACCTATAACGTATGCTGCACGACCGGAATCAATAATTTAAATCTAATTGCAATGTTATATTGTGGGGAGGTGTTTCTTCACATGCACATACAGAACACTAGGCTTTAACTTTCCAAGCAAATTGCTCATTAAAAACAAATGTGATGTATCTGTGTATCTATAGACCGGAGCATTAGACAGTTCTTTCCTTGGGAAGGATCCACTATGCTGGCTGGAGAATTCCGGGAGTCCACAAATCTTAAAGTTGCCAAGTTTGAAGACTTCTGGGAAGAACTTTGGAAGTTGCTGCCATGCTCCTGTTTGTCATAGAACTTTCTGACTAGTTTTATTTATTTATTTATTTATTTATTTATTTATTTATTTATTTATTTATTTATTTATTTATTTATTCATTCATTCATTCATTCATTCATTCATTCATTTGTTTGTTTATTTTTTTCATTCATTCATTCATTCATTCATTCATTCATACATTCATTCATTCATTCATTCAATTTTTATGCCGTCCTTCTCCTTAGACTCAGGGCGGCTTACAACATGTCAGCAATAGCACTTTTTTAACAGAGCCAGCCTATTGCCCCCACAATCCGGGTCCTCACTTTACCCACCTCGGAAGGACAGAAGGCTGAGTCAACCTTGAGCCGGTGATGAGATATGAACCGCTGACCTTCAGATCTACAGTCAGCTTCAGTGGCCTGCGGTACAGCACTCTACCTGCTGCGCCAACCCGGCACATTATGGAAAAGTGGTATCACTTACATATCTGAGGGGCATTTGAGATTTGCAAATCTACTTGCTTGAGACAAAAAAAAAGGACAGAAGAGAGCAACCAGAATGAAAAAGGGACTGGAAACCAAAACGTATGAGGAAAGGTTGCAGGAAGTGGGCATGGATAGTCTACTGAAAAGGAGGGCCAGGGACGACATGATAGCAGTGTATAGGTACTTGAAGGGTTGCCACGTAGAGGAGGGGATCAGACTGTTTTCCAATGCAGCAGAGGGCCAGACCAGAAGCAACGGATGGAAGCTGACCAAGGAGAGATTCAACCTGGAAATAAGGAAGAACTTTCTGACGGTGAGAGCGATCAACTGGTGGAATGGCCTGCCTGCGGAGGTTGTGAATACCCCAACACCGGAGACCTTCAAGAAGAGATTGGACTGCCATATGTCTGGGATGGCGAACCTATGGCATGAGTGCCACAGGTGACACATAGAGCCATATCTGCTGGCACGCAAGCCATTGCCTAGCTCAGCTCCAACATGCATGTGTGTTCCCGCCAGCTGATTTTTAGCTTGCACAGAGGCTCTGGGAGGGTGTTTTTGGCTTTCAGAGAGCCTCCTGGGGGGTGGGGAGGGTGTTTTTACCCTCCCCTGGATCCAGGGAAGCCTTTGGAACCTGTGGAGGGCGAAACATAAGCCTAATGTGCCAATCAGAAGTTGGGAAACAGGCCATTTCTGGCCTCCAGAGGGCCTCCGGGGGTGGGGGCTGGGAAGCTGTTTTCGCCCTCCCCAGGCATTGAATTATAGGTGTGGGTAGAGGGTAGATAGGTAGGTAGGTAGGTAGGTAGGTGGGTAGGTAGGTAGATGTTAGATAGGTAGGTAGATAGATAGATAGATAGATAGATAGATAGATAGATAGATAGATAGATAGATAGATAGATAGATATATGGTAGATGATAGATAGATAGATAGATAGATAGATAGATAGATAGATAGATAGATAGATAGATAGATAGATAGATAGATAGATAGATCAATTCATTCATACTGGAGGGTGTAAAGCATTTGATTACAGCCTGACTCTTCGCCACAGACAAAGAAATGGGCTGCTCTTTTTAAATGTCTGCTGTCAGAATGTGTAAAAAGTTACACATTCTGTTTCATTTCTGCTATAGGGCAGAAATTGTCTTCCCCTTTAGCTCAGCTCCTTTCTTGATTTTGCTTTCAGAGATCCTATCTGTGCTACATGAAAGTTTCACACCCTTGACCGCCATTGACTTCATCTGTAACCAAGGATCCCAGTGTAGACACTTTCCAAGACTATAAATATATCCAGAACGAATACGGCTGAATTAAGTCTCCATCTATCATTTTTAATTACAATTTTATTACAGCAGTATATGAGCTGCCAAAATTGGCATATGCATATTCATTGTCTCTAGGTGCCAGGGATATATTACATCTGTGCTGTAGGCCCTATGTTGGCTGCCAATTGGTTTCCAGGTGTCATTTAAAATACTGGTTTTAACATATAAGCTGCTATATGGCTTGGCACTGAGATATCTCCAGAATCTCTTTCCCAACCAGAATTCATGCCCTCACAGTGTTCAGAAGCTACAAATTGTGCAAAATGCAGCTGCGTGAGCTATTATGGGCCTACCAAGATATGCCCATGTCTCTTCAGCACTCTGTGGACTGCATTTCTGGACCCAATTCAAAGTGTTGGTTATGACCTATAAAGCCTTGCATGGCATAGAACCAGATTATCTGCGTGACCACCTTCTGCCACATGAATCCCAATGCCCGGTCAGGTCCCACAGAGTTGGCCTTCTCCGGGTCCCATCAATGTCATTTGGTGGGTCCTAGGGGAAGAGCCTTTTCTGTGGGGGGCCCGATCCTCTGGAATCAACTCCCCCCAAAGATTTGCATTGCCCCCCACCCTCCTTGCTTTTTGTAAGAACTTGAAAACACAGTTATGTCGGCAGGCTTGGGGTCACTAGACCCCAGCCTCTGTCCAGTAAATGTATTGGATGTGACAGTATGTGTGTGATTGTTCGTTTTTAAATGATTATTTTTAAGACAATTTTTAAAGTAATTATTCTATTAATTCGCTTAGAAATGTTTTATATTGTATCTTTTTTATTGAAAATTTTGTGAGCCGCCCAGAGTCCATGGAAAGGGGTGGCATATAAGTCCAATAAATAAATAAATAAATACATCTTGTAAGTGGTTCTTGATTTCCATGTGGTTGGGTGCCTGATACCGTGGCCCCTAAATTTTGGGATTGATTGATTGATTGATTGATTGATTGATTGATTGATTGATTGATTGGATTTGTATGCCGCCCCTCTCTGCAGACTCGGGGCGGCTAACAACAGTGATAAAAAACAGCATGTAACAATCCAATACTAAACTAAAAAAACCCTTATTATAAAACCAAACATCCATACAAACAAACATACCATGCGTAAATTGTAAGGCCTAGGGGGAAAGTTTATCTCAGTTCCCCCATGCCTGATGGCAGAGGTGGGTTTTAAGAAGCTTACGAAAGGCAAGGAGGGTGGGGGCAATTCTAATCTCTGTGGGGAGTTGGTTCCAAAGGGCCGGGGCCACCACAGAGAAGGCTCTTCCCCTGGGTCCCGCCAAACGGCATTGTTTAGTTGACGGGACCCAGAGAAGGCCCACTCTGTGGCACCTAACTGGTCGCTGGGACGAGTGCTCTTTGCAATACAAAAAGAGTGCTTAGTTTATTTTGAATTTTGTGATAAAGAACATTGTTTTGAATTTTCAAACATGTGTATGTCTGAAATTTGTACCCTTGAATTTTCGGGAGGCTCCTACCAGAGAGCTCAGCAGAACAAAAGGAAGGAAGGAAGGAAGGAAGGAAGGAAGGAAGGAAGGAAGGAAGGAAGGAAGGAAGGAAGGAAGGAAGGAAGGAAGGAAGGAAGGAAGGAAGGACCTATGGAGAATAGATGGTGAACTACCAGCTCATCTGTGAGTTCAAATGATTGGTGTAATTTCCAGGCTGCATCAATAATTATAATGATAATTGATAATATAATAATATAGATATTTAATCATTATAATTGATAATTATCAATTAACCCATGTATTTTTATGAAAATCTCTGCCCCAATTAGTCCTTGTTTTAGATATGTGTCCTGTTTATTTAATTGATGAGGGAGGAGTAATGCAGCAAAGTACTGTATTTGGAAGAACAGCTAGCAGGCCTATAATTTTGAGCATGCCCACCTACCAAATTGAATGCTATTTTTATTTACCAAAGTCGTTCTGTTTTTATTTTCCCTACAAAAGGACAGTGAGTCTGTAGCTGGGGTTTTTTTTTAATTTCTTTTTTTCCTTCGGGGGGAATGAGTTCTCTGGTGATCTTTTTAGAAATCGAAAGAAAATTGCTACAACAGATCTCTTTTCTGCTCCTCTTCCAGCAGAGTTTTCAATTCCCAACAGAATCAGTCACCTTGCAGTTAGATTACCAGCTTTCATAAGAGAGGAAAGCAAGATAGATAGGGAATAATAATAATAATAATAATAATAATAATAATAATAATAGTAATAGCAATAATAATCATAATAATTTATTAGATTTGTATGCCGCCCCTCTCTGCAGACTCGGGGCAGCTCACAACAAGAATAGTAACAAAAATAACAATGTAACAAATCTAATATTTAAAAAACATCTAAAAAACCCATCATTAAAAACCATACAACACAAGAACACCATACATAAAATATATAAGCCTGGGGGAGGTGTCTCAATTCCCCCATGCCTGGTGATACAGGTGGGTCTTAAGCAATTTATGAAAGACAAGGAGGGTGGGGGCAGTTCTGATCGCTGGGGAGAGTTGATTCCAGAGGGCTGGGGTCACCACAGAGAAGGCTCTTCCAGACGACATTGTTTAGTCGACAGGACCCAGAGAAAGGCCAACTCTGTGGAACCTTGTCGGCTGCTGGGATTCATGTGGCAGAAGGTGGTTCCGAGCCACTACTATCCACTGTTAACCTCTCCTTATTCCTAAGAGGTCAATAAGGGGCCTGCATACGTGCACCAGCATGCCTTCTGTCCCCTGTCCTAATGTTTCTCTTTTACTAGTATCATGTACATAAACATTGTTATATTTTTGTATACTACCAATATGTATTTGACAAAAACAAATAAACAAACAAATAAAATAAGAAAGGCAGGCTATTGTGTAATGTTCTCTCAAAGGTATCCAAGGCTGGGGCCAGACCAGTCCGGTTACCAAGACACCAAGGGGCACCACTGATGGAGAGCTGACCGGCTCACCTACTCTGAATCCAATCAGAATCTGCACATCACCAGCTCCAGAAAGGGGACCTGACCAAGGACAAGGTTCCACATTAGGGTTGGTGACATGACTCGAAGCTGCAATTCTTGCCCAGGTAGAAAGAATTCTATGTATCACTTCCTTTGGCAGATAAAGTTCCAAAAAAATAAATAAATCTTGCTTTATTATTTTTTATTTAATCAATTTACTTTGAAATTTACATTTGTTAGCTCCAGTGGACTCTTGTGCATTGATTGGATTTGTAAGTCCGACTAATCATCAATTATCCCTTCGCAACTTAAGGCTTTTGCAACATGTTATAAAATTATAAGAAAGCAATAATAGAAGAACTAAAACAAAAAAAAAACCCCACAAAATTAAAATAGTCATAGTATACTGGAGTTTTTACCAAGCTTCATAGTGCAGGACCTGCTGGAAGAGTAATCTATCTACTGTTGACCTCTATCTATCCACCATTAATTAATAGATAACCAATAGATAATCTATATACTGTTGACCTCACCCAATTCCCAAGAGGTCAGTAAGGGATGTGCATAAGTGCATCTATCTTAAATTTCTCTCTTATTAGTATTAGTATTATCATTTTTATAAACAGTGTTATTTCTTTTATATTACCAATACGTACTTGACATTTTTATTTTTTATTTATTTATTTTTTATTATTTAGATTTGTATGCCAACCCTCTCCGCAGACTCGGGGCGGCTCACATACATACATACATACATACATACATACATACATACATACATACATAAATGGCTCTTTACAGCCTTCCTGGAGAAATGCAGACGTCAAGAGCTGTTCCAGAGGGCAGGAACTGATGCTAAATTTGCAATTGCAGCTTGTAGAATCCAAGCTTTGCAAAGAGCAAAATAGACTGTAAGACTTTTTAACATGTGTGATATACATTGTTTTTTTGTGTGTGTGTTCTCTGGTTTGGTCAATGCCTGTTAAGCACTACCTGAACTCTGTAGTTTCTTCCCCAATCCCCCAAAACTTAAACTCTATCGTTGACCTCACCCCATTCCTAAGAGGTCTGTTAGGGGCGTGCATAAGCGCACCAATGTGCCTACCATCCCTGTCCTAAGGTCCCCATGTTTATAATGTATTCATAACCATGCTTACTCATTTTATATATTCACAATCATGTTTTCACTTTTTTTGTAATCTTATATATGCTTGACATAATAATAATAATAATAATAATAATAATAATAATAATAATAATAATTGATTGGAAGCAGAAAGTCCCAAAGAGATCCTCTCTCAGCATGGTTCCACCAGCTTTTCTTGGGGGGGGGGGAGTTTATTAGAAGCATCAAGCAGAGAAAATTGTCTTTGTAACTACACTACTTCTCAACACAGAGCAAGAACAAATGCATGTTATTGTTTTATGTCGGGCATCAAAACATTTTGATGTACAGTACAGCAGCTCTGATTTGACTTTACTGAATCCAATGTTGAATTAGAATGAATGATGATGTTTATAGTTCTATTGACATATCGATAAATGCATGTTAATATTATCAATAGGTAGAAATATTTGTCAACTAAAATGCTGCAAAACTTTGAATGGTTTAATAACTTTATTCCTTAGAAAATTCAACCTGCTCCTCTGAAACCTGTATCCCTATACGGAAGCAATAAAATAAGTGTGACAGTCTTAGTACACTAGTCTTGTCTAAGAAAGCTGCTCTTAGATCTTCAATCTATTCATCATTAATCATTAATCATTAAGTGTTGTACCACATGATTCGTGACAAATGTATCTTTTTCTTTTATGTACGCTGAGAGCATATGCACCAAGACAAATCCTTGTGTGTCCAATCACACTTGACCAATAAAATTCTATTCTATTCTATTCAAGACCGTCTAATTCCTGATATGTCTCATGTAGCATCTTAGGTTATCTTCAGAATCTTCTTTGCTATTCAAGTCTATTTTTCGTCCTTTCATTACACTCACTTCCCTCTACCTCTATCCATCCTTCTAGCATTTGCATTAGCATTTAGACTTATATACCACTTAGCAGTGCTTTACATCCCTCTCTAAGCGGTTTACAGAGAGTAAGCATCTTGTCCCCAACAATCTGGGTCCTCATTTTACTGACCTTGAAAGATTGAAAGGCTGAGCCAACATTGAGCTTACTGAGATTTGATCTGCCGAATTGCTGGCAGCTGGTGATCAGCAGTAATAGCTTGCAGTACTACACTCTAACCACTGCAACACTGAGGTTCTACCTTCTTATACCTTCTCTTCCTCCACTCCCTCTTCTCTTCCTTCACTGCTTCCTCTTTCTCCTTCTTTGACTTTCCTTGAGTGCTTTTTATCTTAACTCATCTCACATTGAACAGACTGATGTCATTCCCTAAGTTCATCCCAAAATTGGAACTATTGCTTCAAATCACATGAACAATATTTAATCATTTTTATTGAATTTCAGGGAGATGGTCCTAAGTGGCTTGGAAAGACCTGTTCTATCTCCTAGCCATGATAAAGGTGGTGATTTTGATAATATTTTATCCCATCTTTCCATTCTAAAGGCATCCAGAAGGATGCACAAAGAAATCAATAAATGCTATCTTCTCTAAAAGTAGTTTGATAAAAGCAATCAACAAATGGACATAAATTGTGGTTTTCCTATAAGAACTGCAGCAAAGAAAGTAGTAGGACTTTGGAGGTAGGCTAGGATAAACTATATTTCTTCATCAACAATGCCTAAATGGATGCAACACCCATGCATAAAACTTTAAAATACCATCTTTTAAGAATAAGCATTAAGAGAGCAACCTACTCTTACATTTTAAAATATTTTTTCATTGGAAAATTACACTATCAATATTGAAGTTGAACTGCATTTTCACTTAAGCTGTTATTCAGGAAATGAACATCAGGTGCATTAAAATGCAAACGAAGTTAATTACTTCTTTATCCTTATCCTTGTCAAAGGGAACAAAGGTCTTTAGTCCTTCCCCCCCCCCCCCCCAACACAACTGCTGGTCCAAATAAAAGCATTACAATTTTGAGCTTGTATTTTAAATAGCTTCAGGAGTCTAGTACATTAAGGGATATTTGGGATTAATCATCCTCCTTGACCTTTTCATTTTCCATTTTCTGGACAGGCTGTTGTGATTATTAATTACACAGAGAAAGTTATTTATCAGCTCAGCAGTCGACACTGCTGTTCATAGTTTGGCCATGTTCACTAACTTTAATAGTCCTGGCATTCCAAACACCCGTTAAATTTTGCTTTCTCCTTACTATGCATCATGCCATTGAGCAATTGGACAGGATTTGGAATCTCAAGAACCCACAAAATTTTAGAACATTTAGAACAATTTTAGAGTTTGAAGGGAACTTGGAGGTCTTTTAGTCCAGCCCCCTGTTCAGAAGACCCTATACCATTTCAACAAAAGATTGTCCAGTCTCTTTCCTTGAGGACTCCATGGTATGTCTACAAAAGGTAAATTCTGTGAATAGGTTTCTCAATGCGGGACTGATCTCCCAAAATGTAAGAAACTAAAGTCTGGTTTCAATATCCATGGGGATCTGGTCTAGATGGACAGAAAGATATCCAATCCATAGAATTTGTTTTTAAAATAAATTATCTGTCTGCACAAAGTTTGGAGACCCAAAACCTTGTCAGAAATGATATACAGTGGTACCTCGACATACGAGTTTTATTCGTTCCAGACCCGAGCTCGTAAGTCAATCAACTCGCATCTCGAACGAATGCCTTTAAACTTTGTTTTTTGCGCCGAGATAACTGGAAGCAAGGAGATTCTTGCGCCACCTAGCGGAAGCTCGGCTCGTATCCCGAATTTGAGCTTGGGTGTCGAACAGAAATTTCGTTCGCGTCGTGGCTCGTAACTTGGAATACTTGCATGTGGAGCAGCTCGTATCTAGAGGTACCACTGTACTGTATACATATACAATTATCTCATAGCAATACTTTCAGATTTGAGGTTGATTCTGTCTACTCAATGTAGTCATCTCTTGAACAAGTAATATCAGAAAATAACTTTTGCTTAAGCTATCAAATTCTATGGTGCTGAAATCTTATTCCCAATCATGCCATACCACTGATACATCTGAAGGTTCTCAAGTTTAGAAAAGCTGGATTCCAAAATATGCACGATTTCTTCTAATGTTGTTATCATTTTGAATTGATAGGTAGGTTGCAGCAAACCAAGTGCCCCAATGAAAGGCTGCAAAAAAATTTACTAGTGAGTGTGGCTTATTGTGTGGGTTTGGCTTGATAATCATGTGACCAGGTAGGAGTAGATTGCCAGCCATGTGACCAGGTGAGAGTGGCTTGACAATCATGTGATTGGGGATGGCTTAAAGATCATGTGACAGGATGGGAGTGGCTTACTGACCAAGATAAGTTTTCAAATAGGTGCTTGGACTCTTTCAGTTGATGAAGTCACATTATTTGAATAGCCACAAAAAGGACAAATGATAGACAGTATTATTTGCTGAAGAGTACAGTAACGTTTTAAGGTTTTGCATTGAACCCACAAGGTTCAGTATGATAACAGATTAGGCAAGTAGCTCAATTTTTCTTAGTTGCTATAAAAGTTTAGTTCTAGATAATGATTAAAATGATTAAGGCGTTTATGGGTAAAAACATATTTAATTCAATTTAATTTAAACATATTTAATTATTTCCTATTTTAAACGTAGTTAAGGGTCATACTAAGGTACTAGAGAAGGAAGGACAATTAAAAAAACTATTTAGTATTCAATCAATAGTGCCTAAAATTACTACCCCCAGTGTACCCCCACCAACACCAGCAGCCCATTACTGAAGTACAGCAGATAAAGCATGAATCCTGATCTTCCATCACCAGCA
This sequence comes from Erythrolamprus reginae, assembly GCF_031021105.1. Lineage (NCBI taxonomy): Eukaryota > Metazoa > Chordata > Lepidosauria > Squamata > Dipsadidae > Erythrolamprus > Erythrolamprus reginae. The sequence continues at coordinate 15,136,518 of NC_091958.1, read as the reverse complement.
TGCTATTGCTATACTTCCTACTCTACTGGTTTGAACTGCAATCCAATATATAAAGCAAACTACATAGTGGTTCATGTCAATGAACCAGAGGGCAAAAATAAGGTCTTGAGCAATTCAAGAGATGTTCCTACTCACTCTTCGTAGAAAGGCATAAAGAGATGTTTCTCAGTGCTTTTCACCAACTCATCCTCGAATACAGCTCATCCGTTTGGAACCCATATCGCATCTCAGACATCAACACCCTTGAAAAGGTCCAAAGATACTTCACCAGAAGAGCCCTTCACTCCTCCACCCGAAACAGAATACCCTACGAGACTAGACTTTCAATCCTGGGCCTAGAAAGCCTAGAACTAAGACGCCTTAAACAAGATCTAAGTCATCATAAAAGGCACACATATGCACCAGAAGGCTTAATCTTGATGTTATGGAAACCGTATGTCTTCCCAACCATATGTTTGTTCTTAAAATTTGTTCAAAACGCTACCTGTCAAGGTGGGATTCATTTGCTGTTTTGAGCAAACCATCTAAAATTAAACTCTCCTTCTTATGGGTCAAGATGACAATAGAACTGAGTCCTGGGTTGCAACATTCAAAAGGTGTGAAAAGCCCAATACCTTAGCTGAAATGATATAGAAGAGGTACAGCTTCATTTGAAACTAGCAAAGGTCAAATTCCTCGGGAGTTGATTCAGCTGAGGCAGAAATATCCGTTCCCTTTTGTAAACGGTTCACAAGCAGCTCAGTGGTAGGGCACATGTTTTCTATACAAATGCTTCCAGATTGTATCTCTGTCTTAATATAGGACAGACTACACTGCATTGTGGCTTAAAGGAGAGTGTGATCCAACCGTTCTTTTATACTTGGAGTTTCAAAACGCCATTGACAAATTCAACAACCATGGAGTAAAAGGACAAGAGCTCACACGGATTGGTAACTACCTGAAAAGTAAGAATGAATGATTTTGGAATTACGCAGAGGTGCAGAATCGAATCCTCCCAAAGAGTGGATATTTTTTTATTTCTTTTTTTTTTTTACAAAAAAAAATTATTTAATTTATGGTATATACAATTAAAAAGACAGTACACGATCTGTTGTTTCCATTTCATATTTATATAAACTAGTCTCGTATTGTATATCAGCCTTGGAAAACACCTTGGAAAGAAGAAAGAAAGAAAGAAAGAAAGAAAGAAAGAAAGAAAGAAAGAAACAAACAAACAAACAAACAAACAAACAAACAAAGAAAACAAAGGAGAAAAAGAAAATGAAGCACACATAAAAATGTACACATCCCCCTCCCCCCTTGCTGTCTATCTTGACAGCTGTTCCATTTATCATTTGTATTATTTTACGATGCTCGATACCAACAGTTTCCATTTGGCTTTATGTAAAGCCTTTCTTTCTTTATGTTTACATACATATATTTATTCATAACTCCTGCAAGAATCACATTATATTTTTATAACTATTCAATATAATACTCCTTCATACAGCTTTATTTTGTTTCCTTTTTTCTCTCCAATTATAAAATTCATTCCATACTTCATAATATTTCTATTCATCCCTATCTTTCTATTCCTGTGTCATTTTATTCAATGTAATTTCTTTCATCCATATCCTAATTTTACTCCAATTTTTTTTAATTTGAGGGCATGCCCACCACATGTGAAAAAAAGGTTCCGCTATTATGTCCACATCTCCAACAGTTTGGTCTTAGATTGGGATATATTTTTGCTAGCCTTGCCAGTGCCAAATACCATTGTTATTATCTATTTATAAACTACATGGCATTGGACCAGATTACTTACGAGACAGCCTTCTGTTGCATGACACTAGTCCTCAGCCCCTCCCTATGAATGAATGTATGCTGAATGGAAAGTATGTTTGGTCTGTTAGAAATGACTGGCTTTTTTAATTAAACTGGGTTTTTAGAGTGTTAGTTTTAGTTTAATATTGGATGTCAGATTTTGTATTGTTCTTTTTATATGCTGTAAGCGACCCCGAGTCCTCAGAGAGGGGCAGCATATAAATCCAATTAATAATAATAATAATAATAATAATAATAATAATAACAACAACAACAACAACAGGCATAGACACGATGCTGTGGCACAGATGATCCACTGGAACTTGTGCCAAAACTAAAATCTACCAGTGGCAAAATACTGGTGGGATCATAAGCCCGAAAAAAGTGCTCGAAAATGAGCAAGCAAAACTACTGTGGGACTTCCGACTGACCGAATTTTGAAACATAACACACCAGACACCATGATTGTGGAGAAAAAGAAAGTATGGATCACCAACATCGCAATCCCAGGAGACAGCAGAATTGAGGAGAAGCAGATAGAGAAATTTGCGAAATACGAAGATCTAAAAATCGAGCTGCAACGACTCTGGCATAAGCCAGTGAAAGTGGTACTTGGCACGCTGGGCGCAGTGCCAAAGGATCTCAGCGGACATTTGAAAACCAGCAGAATTGACAAAATCTCCATCTGTTAGCTGCAAAAGGCCACTTTACTGGGATCAGCACACATAATTCGTCGCTACATCATGCAGTCCTAGGTGCTTGGGAAGCAGTCAACTGGTGATGAAATACGAAATCCAGCATAATGATCTCATTTGCTGTGTTGTATTCTTAATAATAATAATAACAATAATAATAATCTACTACAGAGGGTTTGTTTGTTTATTCATTCATTCATTCATTCATTCATTCATTCATTCATTTTAAATTGGATTTATATGCCCCCTCCAAGGACTCGTGTTTGGAAGTTTATTTATTTATTTATTCGATTTTTATGCCACCCTTCTCCTTAGACTCAGGGCGGCTTACAACATGTTAGCAATAGCACTTTCTAATAGAGCCAGCCTATTGCCCCCACAATCCGGGTCCTCATTTTACCCACCTCAGAAGGATGGAAGGCTGAGTCAACCTTGAGCCGGTGATGAGATTTGAACCACTGACCTACAGATCTACAGTCAGCTTCAGTGGCCTGCAGTACAGGACTCTACCTACTGCGCCACCCCGGCTCTTTGTTTGTCGTGTTTGGGAACTGAGTCAGAACAGAACGCCTCCCACTGGCCTTAGTCAACTCCCATTTGGATTCCTGGAAAGTAGTGTGCATGAGTTGCCTTTGAAGAGCATTCGGACACTGTAGCTGATCCAGAACCTGTCCACAGAGCATCCAAGAACCAAGCTTGACTCAAGGGAATCTTTCCCTTTTTAGAAAATTGCATTTGTTTTTTCTAAAATTCCAAAATTCCCAGAAGTCCTGTCATCAGGGCCTGTCGACATGCAAAAATGAAGAGTTTGAGGCTGCTTAGCCTTCCTGTAGATATAGGTTTTTTTCAAATTCTGGGGAGGGGGGAGGATCTGGAGCAACACAGAAATCAGGAAAGACAAATGACTTTGGTTACAAGGTGCAAAAGGGTTGAGGTGCTAAAATCACCATGACCTCTCTTGTAATCCTGTTCCCTACAAGGAGGAGACAGGGAGTAAGGAAGGCCAAGTCATCATTTATCAATAACTTTATACCTGACAGAAAGCGTGGGAAGAAAGCCTCCCCAGCACTTAAGGCATGACAGTTTAAGTAAGTATGCTAGGTGACACCTCCATCATAAAACTGTTTTTTAAGAAGACATTTGGCAAGAGGATTCCTTCCCTTCCAAAGTCGTATGTACAATCCATTCATCTCTACACACACACACACATGCTCCACAATAAACTATTGATTACTGTTTCATTTATCAATAGTTTGCTTTGGTGGTTAACAGCAGTGGTGGGCTCCTACGAGTACAGTCAGGTATGCAGAACTGGTAGAAAAATTTTACTTTTTTTATTTTTTTCCCTTCAGTTTCTGCAACTGCTCTGTGTATGTTTCAGGTTCCAGTCCCCTTATCATCCTGGTTGCTCACTCTGCTCTGTACTTTCTCTAGAGTTTCAATGTCTTTTTTGTAGTGTGGTGACCAAAATTATCACAGATAATCCCCACTCGGTTAAAGACCTTGGTATACTAATGGCAAAAGATTTAAGTGCCAACGCCCACTGCAACAACATAGCCAAGAAGGCTTCAAGAGTTGTAAACCTAATCCTACGTAGCTTCTGCTCTGGCAATCTCACACTGCTTACCAGAGCTTACAAAACTTTTGCCAGACCCACCCTCGAATACAGCTCATCTGTTTGGAACCCATATCACATCTCAGACATTAACACCCTTGAAAATGTCCAAAGATACTTCACCAGAAGAGCCCTTCACTCGAAACAGAATACCCTACGAGACTAGACTTTCAATCCTGGGCCTAGAAAGCCTAGAACTAAGACGCCTTAAACATGATCTAAGTATTGCCCACAAGATCACATGCTGCAACGTCCTGCCTGTCGGCGACTACTTCAGCTTCAACCACAACAACAGATTTAAACTTAATATTAACCGCTCCAAACTTGACTGTAAAAAATATGACTTCAGTAACAGAGTTGTCAAAGCGTGGAACTCATTACCGGACTCCATAGTGTCATCCCCAAACCCCCAACACTTTACCCTTAGATTATCTATGGTTGACCTACCCAGATTCCTAAGAGGTCAGTAAGGGGTGAGTACAAGTGCACTAGAGTGCCTTCCGTCCCCTGTCCTATTGCTCTCCTATATCTCCTATACCTTTCTTCTATTCCTATATCTCTTCTTCTCTTCTTTCATTGATCTTTTCTATTACTATATCTTCTTTTGTATTCTTTCTTAGATATATTTTACTATGAGTATCTCCTCTATAACCTCCATCATATATATATGTGTAGATTGTTCTGAGTTTGGGTTTTATATATACCCACTAAAACTCTCATTGTGTATTGGACTAAATAAATAAATAAATAAATAAATAAAATTTAAAAACTGGATGTACTACCCTAGGTTTGATCTAACTAAGGCTTTATAGAGTGCTGTTAGCACCTCCCTAATCCTAGATTGTATCCCTCTGTTAATGCAATTTAGGACTGCATTGGCTTTTTGGGGTCTTTTTTTAAATCAAGCATCTTCCCATTAGTGTATTCCACATGGATTGGCCCTACAGGGTCCAGACATCCTAGACAACAGGATAAACAAAGGCTGGTTAGAAATTTTCAAAGTTTACCTCTCCACTGAGCACCTATTGTAGATCACCACATTCAAAAATACATTATTTTATGAAGGCATTGGAAATTATTCCAAATGAAAGCAACTGAATACCTCTTGAACCTACTTCTTTTTGTCTTCTTTGCCCAGACTTTCAATGACTCAAAAAAAAATGCTTTTTGTGCACTGAAGGAATCCTACTGTTTTGTCCTAAAGAAACTCCTTCTGTTTGCCCCCTCCATGTGCACAAAATTAAACCTTTCTAACGTTGTTCTCCATTCAGGTATCTGTTTTAGAAGCCTTCTTTGGATTGGAGGGACTCTGAACAAATGTACACTTTGGAAGGTCTTATTCCGCATCCACTAATTCCCACTATGCTCTTTGTGCATTTGACAATTATACCTTTGTATTAGCAAGGGTGGCTGTGATTTAGAGAAAACGATCTGATTTAATAAAGGTGAATTACAAGATAAAAGCTCTTTAGGTAACCAAGGCATAACTCAAGAAGAATGGCTCTTTTCTTTGAGTGCGCAATCCTTTCTTCTCTACAAGAACACGCTGTCATTTTATCTTACTGCCTGCAAAAAGTGTTCCCATATCACACGGAATATCATTTCTCTCTTCCATGCTCTCATAGATTTTTTTAAGAAAGGGAACAAATTTTTTATAACCTCACGAATTACAATCACATGGGTGGGAGAACGAAGTATGAAATAGTAAGCTAGTATACAGAGGAGTCCATTGCGGTGAGATAGTGAGTCTTTCTGAACTGATCAGTAACTGGAGCAGTGATGGCAACTTTGTTTTGTTTCTCAGGTGCAGAAAGCACGTTTGTGCATGCTATTGTGCCTACACCCATAATTCAAGTCCTGAAAACAGCCTCTCCTGCCCCCTGAAAGCCCTCAGGACGCTGGAAATTGTGTGGGCCATCTAGGCCAGTTTTTCACCCTCCCCAAGTTCCAGAATCTTCCTTAGAGTCTGGCAAGGGAGAAAAGGGGAGAATATAACTCCAAGTATTCAATGAGAATATTTCATTCATTCAGATCTAGGATGTGTTATTTGAGTGTTCCCTTTATTAAATAAAGGGAGCACTTAAACAACAGAATATAACTCCAAGTATTCATTTCATTATTTCATTTTATTGGATTTGTATGCCGCCCCTCTCCGGAGACTCGGGGCGGCTAACAACAGTGGTAAAAACAACGTGCGACAATCCAATACTAAAGTAGCTAAAAACCCTTATTTTAAAATCAATCATACATACAAAAGTACCATACATAAATTGTAGAAGCCTAGGGGGAAAGAATATCTTAATTCCCCCATGCCTGACGACAGAGGTGGGTTTTAAGAAGCTTACGAAAGGCAAGAAGGGTGGGGGCTATTCTAATCTCTGGGGGGAGTTGGTTCCAGAGGGCCGGGGCCGCCACAGAGAAGGCTCTTCCCCTGGGTCCTGCCAAACGACATTAGAATATTCAATTAGAATATTTAATTCATTCAGATCAAGGATGTGTTATTTGAGTGTTCCCTTTATTTATTTTTTATTTTTGAGCAGTATATTTATATACAGAAGGTTCCACAGCCATTTGCAATGTTCAGGTGATTGTGAGGGCACAAATAAGCCTCCAAATGGCCTCAACAACTCACAGAAATAATGCTAATAATTGCTGCCACTTGGTCAGAACTGAAGAAATTTCTTGGATGAGAAGCAAAATGTTTTGAAAGGAACAAACAAAGTCCTGTTGCTTTTTGAAAAGCACTTTGGGACATAGTTTGATCAACATTCATCTTCTGCCGCACAAATCCCAGTGACCGATTAGGTCCCACAGAGTTGGCCTTCTCTGGGTTCCGTCGACTAAACAATGTCGTTTGGTGGGTCCCAGGGGAAGAGCCTTCTCTGTGGCGGCCCTGACCTTCTGGAACCAGCTCCCCCCTGAGATTAGAACTGCCCCCAGCCTCCTTGCCTTTCGTAAACTCCTTAAAACCCACCTCTGTCGTCAGGCATGGGGGAACTGATATAACTTCCCCAGGCCTATATTGTTTATGTATGGTATGTTGTGTGCATGTTTTTTTAAATTATGGGTTTTTAGTTTTAATTATTAGATTTGTATTCTACATTGGGGGGGTTTCTATTACTGTTGTGAGCCACCCCGAGTCTACGGAGAGGGGCGGCATACAAATTTAATAACTAACTAACTAACTAACTAACTAACTAACTAACTAAATAAATAAATAAATAAATAAACAAACAAACAAACAAACAAACAAACAAATAAATAAAGAAATCTGATTTGAACATCCTATAATTTAGTTCAGTGTCATGGTCACATTTAGACAAAGTCTGCCTCTAAAATCAATATCCATTGTCCAAAATCTGGACACATTTCTTCCCAAACCACAGACACCTCTTATAAAACTCTGAGCTGATTTACCAGGTTTTTTTTTTACACCAATGCTCATCTTTTCCTGAGCATACAGAACAGCATTCATTTTAGTCATGAAACCAGTGGGCCTTAACTTAAAACGAAGTCTCAAAATAATGCCAGTAAAATTCCTCTGATTTAAACAATTGTTAATGTACCAAAATAGCAATTGCGTAAAAACAGCCTGGAAAGAAATCCCAAAGTGCTAAAAGAAATAATGCATCGTGTTTGTCCAATCTGTCTGGCATTTTCATGAAGACAGCTAAGATTTATGCAAGGTGAAATTATGTTATCTATAAAAGAACAAGTTAAATAGGAACCCTGCTGGCTCTGCTTCTCTCGTTTTAAATGGATAAAGGTTTATGATGTAAGATCTTGGGCGCAACTTTCCAAAATAGATAAATATGTGCCAATTAGTGGACATGTTCCCAAATTGTCTCTGTTTCCTACCAAATTCTGAAAAGAGCAATAGGTAATAAGCATGGCATTTCAGAGCCCATTTAAAATTATATGTTGGCTAAGACGTTGGCTTTGATTGCTCTGAACTGTGCTTGAATGAAGTGACAACACGCATAGGGATGTTGTGATGGTAATGGAAAGCAGGCAGTACAGTCTTAAAAGGCATGACAGGCTTTTCTGTTGAAGCAAGTGGCTGAGAATTGTCTTAATTTTGGGGGGGACATAGGTTAATGCTACAGTTTTCATATTTCTCCCAAAATAGGGTGATAGAAAACTGTGCTTCTAATAGTCAACGAGTTACTTATTGTTCTAAAATCTTGAGCAGTGAAGGGCTGAAATTTTTTTTTACTACCACACTGTGGGTGTGGGTTATTTTGTGGGTGTGACTTGCCTGCCATGTGACCAAGTGGGAGCAACTTGACAATCATGTGACCGGAGAGGTGGCTTAAAGGTCATGTGATTGGCTTAAAGGTGGCCAACTTGACATCGTAGCCTGGCGACATAGATGAGTCTTGAGACTCTTACGGAAGGCTTCATACTAAACATAAGATTGATTGATTGATTGATTGATTGATTGATTGATTGATTGATTGGATTTGTATGCCGCCCCTCTCCGGAGACTCGGGGCAGCTAACAGCAACAATAAAGCAGTGTACAATAGTAGTCTGATGTTAGAAATAATTAAAAGCCCATTAATATTAAAAAAAAAACCAAACATACATACATACACACCATGCATAGAATTGTAAAGGCCTAGGGGGAAGAGGGTCTCAATTCCCCCATGCCTGATGGCAGAAGTGGGTTTTAAGCAGCTTACGAAAGGCAAGGAGGGTGGGGGCAATTCTAATCTTTGGGGGGAGTTGGTTCCAGAGGGCTGGGGCTGCCACAGAGAAGGCTCTTCCCCTTGTCTATGGAGCAAATTCAGATTAGGAATGACTGGCTTATTAAAGCTACCTACATCTGAGAGGGTTGACTGGTAAACACACTGAGAGTCAAGAGGATCATTTCATGACCATAATTGTCTGAGAATCAAAGCAATGGTCTAAGGCAGGGGTCCCCAAACTTGGGAACTTTCTCTGGCTGGAGAATTCTGGGAGTTGAAGTGCACAAGTCTTAAAGTTGCGAAGTTTAAAGACTACTGGTCTAAGGCATCCGATATATAAAATAATGATTTATTTTTTTTTTGCCTAGGGGAGGTCATCTAATATGGCTTCTTCTGCAATTCTGGAGTTTTTCAAGAAGGGAACAATTCAGAAAGAAAGGGGAGGACCCCTAAACCTAAACCCCTTCGCTCCGTACCATTTAACAACAAAATCATTCTTTCCCTGCTACACAGCATGTAACCAATGCCACTTTTCTAGTGTTTAAAGTTGAAGGAGTGAGCACTGCCAAAAACAAATGACCACATTACCCTGTACTTTCCTCCATGTCATTAGCAGGTTTTCCAAGTGGAAAAAATAATAATAATGTTCTTGAACACAGGGTGGGATTGAAATAATAATGGCCATCAAAAGCAAAAAGTAAAAAGGCCCAGAAGGATTTTCTTAGAGACATTGCAGATGAAAACACCAACATGTTCTGCCAAAATAAAAATAAAACCTCCACAATAATCTTTTGCAAAGAAAAGTTTTTAAACACTATATCTTGCTTTGTAGGGATACAAGTAGTTCTCATATCTAACAAAAGAAAAGCAATGAATCCCAGCAGAGGTCCCACAGAGTTGGCCTTCTCCGGGTCCCGTAGACTAAACAATGTCGTTTGGCAGGACCCAGGAGAAGAGCCTTCTCTGTGGAGGCCCTGACCCTCTGGAACCAGCTCCCCCCAGATATCAGAGTTGCCCCCACCCTCCTTGCCTTTCGCAAGCTCCTTAAAACCCACCTCTGTTGTCAGGCATGGGGGAATTGAAATTTTCCCTTCCCCCTAGGCTTATAGAATTTATACATGGTATGCTTGTATGCATGATTGGTTCTTTAAATTGGGGTTTTTTAGATTATTTTAAATATTAGTTTGTTTACATTGTCTTTTTTATTGTTGTTAGCCGCCCCGAGTCTTCGGAGAGGGGCGGCATTCAAATCAAATCAAATCAATCAATCAATCAATGCCCACCTGCCCCCATAATCAGGAGAGTTCAGGATGGGTCCATGGGAGACTTTGCACTGGCATCCTACAGTCTTGACAGACCATGGTATCATGCTCTGGATTCCCCAGAGCATGAAGCCTGGGTAAGTAAGTATGGAGCAGAGGTAGGCAAAGTTGGCTCTTCTATGACTTGGGGACTTCAACTCCCAGAATTCTGGAGCCTATCATGCTACCTCAGGAATTCTGGGAGTTGGAGTCCACATGTCATAGAAGAGCCAACTTTGCCTACCCCTGGTATGGAGGATAGACTGTTAACCAAGCAGCAGGTCCTCTTTCTCCACATCTCTGAAATATTCCAATGGGATGGCAAAGGTCAATACGATTGGTTCCAGCTACGTCGCAGGAGTTATCAGGACATGGCTGTACACAGTCACAAACTGCTTCCGGGACTCCGGCTCCAGATTTAGCCTCAAGATTTACTCCTGGAGCCTTTTCCAAAGATGGATATTAGCCACAAGGCAGTGGAGGTTTGCAGTCAGAGTTTCCCTTCTCCTAGTGGTTGACCAGGGCGTCTTTCATGTCTTTCTGTGCTCTTAGCATACCACATCGCTTGCAGAGACTGCCTTCATGACCGTTGACCTATTCTTGTAGTTTTCATCCGCTCAGTCCATTGGAATCTGTCTTCACATGCTCGGGATAGACAAGTCCATATCTCACTGAAGGTCAATGACCCATCGGCTACTCTCAGTCTGGTTTGACCAGCCTGACAAAGCTGTTGCCAGGGGTGTGGCCACAGTGCATGCTACGGCTACTAGGAGCCACAGGTGAGAGCTGAGTGACCAAAGGTGAATAAGCTGGCCAGTGATGGGCTCCTACAGGTATGGTCACAGAATCTGTAGAAAAAGTTTGAATTCTTTTTCTTTTTTTCCTTTCTGGGCTCTGAGTATATTTTTACTATCACAATAAATGAGGTTAAATGTGTATAATTTTAGAAGAGCTGTGCATGCATGTGTGTGTGTGCATACACATACAGTTTATATAGTAGATAATGTATATTTTTGTGTGCCACATATGGCACATATACATATAATTAAATAGTATATTTTGAATGTTCAGTAATAGTAAGGGAAACTGTATCCTTTGAGGCGAGGAGACGCCAGGTATCCTAACCCAAACCCTTGACGTCAGTGATGTCAAGTTGGCCACCTTTAAGCCAGTCACATGACCTTTAAGCCATCTCCGGTCACATGATCATCAAGCCACTCCTACCTGGTCACATGGCCAGCAAGCCACACCTACAAAGTAAGCCACACACAGTCTGGTAGTAAAAAAATTTGAAGCCCTTCACTGGAACTGCCCTAAAAGCTGCCCTAAATATAGAGCGCTGGTGAGACCACATTTGGAATACTGTGTTCAGTTCTGGAGACCTCACCTACAAAAAGATGTTGACAAAATTGAACAGGTCCAAAGACGGGCTACAAGAATGGTGGAAGGTCTTAAGCATAAAACGTATCAGGAAAGACTTCATGAACTCAATCCGTATAGTCTGGAGGACAGAAGGAAAAGGGGGGACATGATCGAAACATTTAAATATGTCAAAGGGTTAAATAAGGTCCAGGAGGGAAGTGTTTTTAATAGGAAAGTGAACACAAGAACAAGGGGACACAATCTGAGGTTAGTTGGGGGAAAGATCAAAAGCAACATGAGAAAATATTATTTTACTGAAAGAGTAGTAGATCTTTGGAACAAACTTCCAGCAGACGTGGTTGGTAAATCCACAGTAACTGAATTTAAACATGCCTGGGATAAACATATATCCATGGTAAGATAAAATACAGGAAATAGTATAAGGGCAGACAAGATGGATCATGAACCCACCTCTGCCGCCAGGCATGGGGGAACTGAGATACTCTTTCCCCCTAGGCCTTTACAATTTTATGCATGGTATGTCTGAATGTATGTTTGGTTTTTACTTTAATGGGTTTTTAATTGTTTTTACTATTGGATTATTGTGCATACTGTTCTATTATTTTTGTTAGCCGCCCCGAGTCTCCGGAGATGGGCGGCATACAAATCCAATAAATCAAATCAAATCAATGAGGTCTTTTTCTGCCATCAGTCTTCTATGTTTCTATGTTTCTAAATGATCTTATTTATTTTATTTATTTATTTATTTATTCTTTGTCCAATATACAATACATATGGAAGAGAATAGACATTAAGTAATATATATGACGATAGAAAGTAAAAAGAAGAGAAGTAGATGGGAGGGAGAGAGTATATATGATATAAGAGATAAGGAGAGAATATATATAGATATAGATATAGATATATAGATATAGATAAAAGGACATGACATGCTCCTACACCAAAGTTTCTACCCTTCCCTGAGCACCCCATGCACCTCATGGAATATTGGGAGACTTAAGAGCCCTCTTTTCAAAAAAAATAGATGTCAGCATTGCAATCCTTTGTTTGTATGAAACAATGCTCCAGTATTTTACAGTATTGAACAAAAAGCACAGTGAGCTAAACTACAGCTCAGTCCTTATATGGAAGAAAGGAAGGGAGGGTGGGAGGTGGCAAAACTTTAAGTTACGGCTTCTCACTCCTCCAAGAAAAAAAAAATATGTCGCCTTCTTTTCCGCATCCCACACGAATTACTGGGTAAGACCAGCATTAGAAAAAAAAAACGTATGTGAAATAATCACCTCCTTTGTTCGAGGCCTTCTGTGCTGTTTGTGTGAACCCACTCAGAGGGAGGAAAGGAGATCTAGACTGACGTTGACGCGGATCTCTCCCTTACGAAAAAAAGATCTCCGTGACTTTTTTTTTTTTAGACTTTCCTTCACGCACAGAAATAAGTTGGGCTTCTGGGCATATGTTATCAGTCTGTTAAATTTAAGATGAATTATGATTAGAATCACTCAGGGAAAAGTCAAGAAGGAGAAAGAGGAAAGTAAAAAGGGAAGGGAGGAGAGTAGGAGTGGAGGGAAATAGTTTAAGAGCCCCAGTTTATTTCCACTTACTCCCATTTACACAACATTTATACATTTCATTCATCGGCCAGAAGGCAAGTACTTAATAGGCCCAAGCCTGGTGGCACAAATGAGTTTTCAGACTCTTGTGGAAGGCAAAGTGTGTGGGGGCAGTAGGAATCTCCAGGGGGAACTGATTTCAGAGGGCTGGGGCCCCCACAGAAAAGGCTCTTCCCCTGGGCCCCGCCAAGCAACATTGTCTAGTTCAGTGTTTCCCAACCTTGGCGACTTGAAGATGTTCTGTCCGGCTCTCTGGTAGACTCCTCCTAAAAATTCACAGGTACAAATTTCAGACACACACACATTTGAAAATTCAAAACAATGTTCTTTATAATGAAAATTCACTTAAACCAAGCCCTCTTTTGGTATAGCAAAGAGCACTGGTCTCCAAACAAACTGGTAATTTGTGCAAGTCCCTTATCAGTTCTGTGATACTTAGCTTGCAGCTGTGAGGCAATTCACAGTCCTTCTTCTTTCACAAAGTGAAACACACTTTGCCCTGGTTTAGTTTCAAAGCGGGGGGAAATCAGCACACAAAAGGTCAAAGTCAGTAAAGCAGTCACGAAACATAACGATCAGATAATCCTCCAAATGGCCAAACCCACAGGCTGCTCTTTATAGCAGCCTCACTAATGACCACAGCCCCACCCAACCACAGGTGGCCTCATTTTCCTTGATAATAATCTCTCAGTTGTTGTTGCCTATGCATCGCTCTCCGCATGCGTGGCTGTATCATTAACACTTGTTCTGAATCCAAGGAGGAGCTAGATAATTGATCTCCTTCTGAGCTGTCTGCCCCACTCTCCTCCTCCCTGTCACTCATGTCTTCTTGGTCAGAGGAGCCTTCATCATCAGATTTCACCGAGGGCAAAACAGGCCTGCAGCATGTGGATGTCTCCCCCACATCCACAGTCCTTGGGGCGGGAGCTGGGCCAGAGCTAACCACAACATGAAGATATTTGGACTTCAACTCCCAGAATTCCCCAGCCAGCATCCCAACTCTGTGGGACCTGACTGGTCACTGGGACTCATACGAAAGGAGGCATTGTGTGTGGGTATCCGCTTCCAGATGTTTCTTACTTTCTAGAAGGATCCAACTGTCAACTTCAAAACAGATCAGGCCTGCCACAGCCATCTTTCTGTTTCTCAGATTCCCACGCAGTGTGGGAGGGGATCGGGAACATCAGATCAGACAACAGAAACCGATCATCCCGTAGGGATCGACATCATCTCAACAAGTATTCAAACACATCTGGAAGGCTGTGTTATAAAGAGTAGCGGCTAGCATCTAAGACTTACTTCATAAGAAACCAGTAGGTCTTATTCTCTCAGCAAACTTTGATTGCAGTGTTCAATATATACACTCAGTCTCGACCTCATCGATAGATACCCCAAAAACAAGTAACCTCACAGAGAAGTGAGATACGTAGAACAATCCTTGTTGTCATAATCCTGCATCTTATCATAGTTCTACTTATGCTTTCAAGCAGACTCCTCTGATCCATTAATGCATGAACGCATAATAACCTTCCATTCAGGATGATATCGCGAAATCTAAAGCAGCATCATAAAAGTAGTTTTCAAAATCTCCTTCAAATACAATGGATGTTCTTCTAAATGGATTCTTTTCTCTCTCTCCTTTCTAGTTACATCATTGTGTTTCAGACGACTAGTACTTATCATCTGTTTTCTCTTCTACTGGAATAATGGAAAGCCTTTGGGGTCATCTGTTGATTATTGAAAGAGTTCTTCATATTCCTAATTTTGCCAAGATAACCTATCAATGAAGAAGAGTGGTACTTAAGTGTTCACCCTAGATCAGGGGTAGGCAAAGTTGGCTCTTCTATGACTTGTGGACTTCAACTCTCATAATTCCTGAGCCAATCATGGTAGTTCAGGAATAGAAACATAGAAGATTGACGGCAGAAAAAGACCTCATGGTCCATCTAGTCTGCCCTTTTACTATTTCCTGTATTTTATCTTACAATGGATATATGTTTATCCCAGGCATGTTTAAATTCGGTTACTGTGGATTTGCCAACCACGTCTGCTGGAAGTTTGTTCCAAGGATCTACTACTCTTTCAGTAAAATAATATTTTCTCATGTTGAATCCTGGGAGTTGAAGTCCACATGTCATAGAAGAGCCAACTTTGCCTACCCCTGCCCTTGATCAACACTACATAAACAAACAGATTGTTTATTCTACAACGGACAGCATTCTAACATGCAGAATACACCATTCAGACACTTTCATTGTCCCTGAGAAATATTGTTCATTAATTTGTGAATCTGATTCTCAACACAGCATCCTATGCTCTACGGGGAAGTGGCTCATGAGATTAAGTCCTTAGGCTGACAATCAGCAGGCTTGCGTTTGAGACCCGGTTACTGCTACGGATGGTGTGAGCTCCTGCCATACGATCCAGCTTCTGCAAACCCAGCAGTTCAAAAGCAGGTGAACACGAGTAGATAAATGGGTTCAGTGGGCAATTTAATGGGGACATGGCAGCGGCATAAGTTGAATAAAGGAGAATATATATGGCTCAGGGTTGAAGTGGGGGGTCCTTGGTGCTCTCTGAACTTGGTTGTTTTCTTGCAAACATTTCATTACCATATTTTTCGGATTGTAAGACGCACCTTAGTTTTTACAGAGGGAAATAAGAAAACAGCTGATTGGTGAATGGATTGGCCTCCTGGAATACCCCCAGACAGCTGTTCCCAGAGGTCAGCTTTAACAACCGGTTTGTTGGTTGTGAGCTCTGCACCTTGCTTTTCCAGCCTCTAAAACCTCCATTTCAGAGGCTTCTTTCCCAGCCCCTGAAATCTCTGTTTCAGATGATTTTTCCAGCCCCAGAAATCTCAATGTCATAGGCTTTTTTCAGTCCCTGAAACCTCAATTTCAGAAGATTTTTCCCAGCCCCTGAAAACTTTGTTTCAGAGGATTTTTCCCAACCTCTGAAACCTCCATTTCAGAGGCTTCTTTCCCAGCCCCTGAAACCTCTGTTTCAGATGATTTTTCCAGCCCCAGAAATCTCAATTTCATAGGCTTTTTTCAGTCCCTGAAACCTCAATTTCAGAAGATTTTCCCAGCCCCTGAAAACTGTGTTTCAGAGGATTTTTCCCAACCTCTGAAACCTCCATTTCAGAGGCTTTTTTCAGCCCTTGAAACCTCCGTTTCAGAGGATTTTTCCAGCCCCTGAAACCTCCATTTCAGAGGATTTTTCCCAATCTCTGAAACCTCCACTTCAGATGCTTTTTTTCAGCCCCTGAAACCTCCATTTGAGAGTCTGGCCGGGCTAAATTTGGCGTATAAGACACACCCAAATTTTCACCCTGTTTTAAGAGGGAAAAAAGTTGCATCTTATACTTCCCAAAATATGGTAGGTAAACTCATTGGTGTATTTACACAATCTGTATCATGTTGCCAAGACCCTTGGTACCTACCCTGAATCCCTGGATTACTGTCACTACATTCATGGTGGAGGAGTGCCAAACCATTTCTGGGTTAAAAAGAATTGAATGGTGACATGATTATTGCCAGGGGACACCCAGTTGGGTGTTTTATAATGAAGCTGGCCATTACAAGTGCATTTGTTCTGATCCATTTGACTCAAGCGATAGAATTAAAAATCATAAACACACATACACATGCCATGAGATAAGTAGACAAATCAATTCCAGGGAGGATCCTGCCTTTCCCCTTCTCTTCTCAGTGTAAATCTACATCAGTTTAGTCCCTCTCTGCATCTGATGAAGCAAGCTATAATTCATGAAATGTTATATCTTTTAATAAAATTTGTTAGTGCAACCAGACTCTTCCTGATTTTGGGCTTTCATAGACTAACACGTTGTCCTCCTCCAATGTCAACACCCATGCAATACTCTTTTTAGACTGCCAATACATGGTGACTCATAAGCAGTTGTTAAAAATGAATATATGTACGCCTTTTCATTTGGTGTCAAGCAGGAATATAGTTACCGCGCTAGAATATACCCTGTCATAAATTGCAGTTGAAATAACATGATTACTCATCTTCTATGAAAACTTAAGGTGATGGTGCTGTAGCATCTTATGGAGGTAAACATTTTGAGATGGAGACATATGGGGAATCTGAAGATCATCTGCTGAGTGCATCACAACAAGGCAACCATCAGGGGTGAAATGCTTCCAGTTCCCTTGTGCCTGTCAATCAAGAGAGTGTGAGGCTCCGCCCACCTGCCCAGATGCCGCTATTTATTTATTTTATTTTATTTATTTTATTTGTCAAACAAGTATAGTATTATAGTACATATTAACATAACATAACATAAGTAGAACGTAGTAATAGAAAGGATAATAAGACAGTAGGACAGGGACATTAGGCACAAAAGTGCACTTATGCACACCCCTTACAAACCTCTTAGAAAAGGGGAGAGGTCAATTGTAGATAATAATGTAAGGTTGAAGATTTTGGGGTTGGGGGAAGCAACAACAGAGTCAGGTAATGAGTTCCAGGCGGTGACCACTCTATTGCTGAAATTGTATTTTCTGCAGTCAAGTTTGGGGCAGTTTACATTCAGTTTGTATCTATCACATGCTCGTGTGTTGTTGCTGTTAAAGGTGAAGTAATCACTGACAGGGAGTACATTATAATGTATGGTTTTATGAACGACGTACTTGTAAATTTTCTAGATTTAGTATTTGAAGTCTGGAGGAGTTCGTGAGGAGGAGTGAAGGACTCTTCTTGTGAACTATTTCTGGAGTCCTTCGATTGTATTAATATCTGATATGCAGTGTGGATTCTACACAGGTGAACTATATTCTAGACTAGGTCTGACAAATGTTTTGTATGCTCTGGTTAATAAATCAGTGTTTCTAGAGAAGAAGCTACATAAGATTAGGTCTACAATTCTTAATGCTTTTTTGGCAATGCTGTTACAGTTGGATCTAGCACCTAGGTCATTGGAAATGAGTACTCCAAGGTCTTTGACTGAGTGGGGGGTCCGCTGTTAGTTCAGTTTTACCAAGTATGTATTTAGTATTCGGATTCTTTTTACCAATGTGTACGACGGAGCATTTGTTGGTAGAGATTTGAAGTTACCAGTTGTTAGACCATTCAGCTACATGGTCAAGGTCCTTTTGAAGGGTAGAAGTATTGTCAGTAGTATTAAATAGCTTAACATCATCAGCAAAGAGAACACAATTGCATGTCATGTTGTCACAGAGATCATTTATGTAGAGCAGTGTTTTTCAACCAGTGTGCCGCGGCACACTAGTGTGCTGTGAGATATGGTCAGGTGTGCCGCAAAGCTCAGAGAGAGAAAGAAAACAAGAGAGAGAGAAAGAGAGAGAGAGAAAGAAAGCAAGAGAGAGAGAAAGCAAGAGAGAGAGAAAGCAAGAGAGAGAGAGAGAAAGCAAGAGAGAGAGAAAGAGCAAGAGAGAGAGAAAGAAAGCAAGAGAGAGAGAAAGAAAACGAGAGAGAGAGAAAGACAGAGAAAGAAAGCAAGAAAGAGAAAAAGAAAGACAATGAGAGAGAGAGAGCAAGAGAGAGAGAGAAAGAGAGAGAGAGAGAAAGAGAGGAAGGGAAGGTGGGAGAGATAAAGACAGGGAGGTATGGAGGGAGAGAGAAAGAGAGCAAAAAAGAGGAAGGAAAAAGAGAGAAAGAAAGGGATGGAGAGAGAGAGAAAAGAAAGGGAGAGAAAGAGGGAGGGAGGGAGAGAGAAATAGAGCGAAAGGGAGGAAGAGAGAGAGAATTTTTTTGTCCAAACTCCCCCCCCCCCACTCAATGTGCCCCATGGTTTTGTAAATGTAAAAAATGTGCCGCAGCTCAAAAAAGGTTGAAAATCACTGATGTGGAGTATAAAGAGAGTAGGTCCTAAAACACTGCCTTGTGCATGCACAAAGCATTCTCTGTATGTGCAGAGAGTAAAATAACCCAATGGCGGCATCTAGATGGGTCGGCAGAGTTTCATGGTCCCCTCGCAAGAGGCTCTGTGATGATTGACAGGCACAAGTGAACCAGGAGCATTTCACACCTGGCAACCATGAATACTTACTTACTTAGAATATATACACTATGCTCAGCCAGTCCAGTAACAAATCATAATTGTCTTCCAGCTTAGTGAGATTTTTGTGTAATCCAAGACATAACTGCACATAAATACAACTCTAGACAGTGGTGATTGCTTTGCAAAGCAGAAAGTTTCCTATTTCAACATAGCTAGTCCTACTAGAGCCTGCTCATCCCAGTCTCAAATTGTGACAGGTGCAAATCAAATCACCCACACGGCCAACCCAATTTTTCAACTTTTGTACTAGTCATTAAATACATGCCATTGTCTTAAAATGACTCTCTTCAGAGCAAAACCCTCCATTTCAGCTTATAATAAAAAATAATATGCTCTGAAGTCAAACACCTGCTTTGCAGGTCACTGGGATGGTTTGACTTTCTTCTTTTTCCACTCTTGTAATATTCTACATTAAATTTAATGGTTTTTAAAAGCTACCATTACATTCTTTTGTTTTGTGCTAAGTATTCATTTTTAAACTGCACCCCATTTTTTTAATAATGTCAGGTTTAGAAACAAAGGAAAATCAGCTGAACAGATAGATCATTTATATGCAAGGTATTTAAATATATATCTGTCTAAATCTACAAGTGTTTTATAGATTCTTTGAAGAGTAGCGCTTTGTCAAGGCTACAAGTGCTGAAGTTCATTCACTGCAAAGGAGAAAATATCGCTTTTAGAGCTTGGGAGTGTTAAACTATTATTCAAAGTTATTTAAACTCAGGCAGCCTACCTGTTTTCCAACTGTTTTTTTATCACTTAGGAAGGAGAGCTATTACCTACTTTAATGTAACTTGGTCAATTTCACCCAACCACATTTAAGTAAATAACACAATTTAGTTCAGAAACTGTTATTGGGGAGCTGTTGGTTGATTCAGAGATTGGGGGTCCATTTAATTGGTTTTAAAGCAGGGCTGTCAAACTCACGTCGTCACATTGTCATCACGTGACATATCGCGACTTTTATTCCCCTTTGCTAAATGGGGGGTGGGCATAGCTAGTAAGTGAGGCATCCAGCCCCCAGGCCATGAGTTTGACACCCCTGTTGTAAAATAACAAACAAATTGCCAATCAGAATCCATAAACAAGAAACTATTGACTTGATCAGAGATTATTATTATTATTTTATTATTATTATTTATCAGATTTACGTGCATCACAGATAGCTCTCATATGCAGTCACACATACTTTTTGCATTTTTAAAAACAACATATTCAGATTTCACTTTGATTAAAAAAGAAAACCCACCATTTATCACCTCTAGTGTCTACCCCATTCCAGTTCTCAAAGATAACAATTTGTCTAACAAACAAAATAATTCTCTAGATCAGGGGTCCCCAAACTTTTTACACAGGGGGCCAGTTCACTGTCCCTCAGACTGTTGGAGGGACGGAGTATTAAAAAACCCCTATGAACAAA
This sequence comes from Erythrolamprus reginae, assembly GCF_031021105.1. Lineage (NCBI taxonomy): Eukaryota > Metazoa > Chordata > Lepidosauria > Squamata > Dipsadidae > Erythrolamprus > Erythrolamprus reginae. Next base: position 15,115,952 of record NC_091958.1, on the reverse strand, counting down.
TCCCTATGCACACTGCACATACCTTATTTAAAGAAAAAAAACAAAATGGGAACAAATACAATATTTAAAATAAAGAAGTAATAAAGTAATTTATACTTCTTTATTAACAAATAAATTTAAACTTAAATCAACCAACTCCCTTCATTTCTCCTTCCTTCCTTCCTTCCCTCCCTCCTTCCTCTCCACTTCTCTCTTCCTTCTCCGTTTCTTCCTTCTCTCTCGTTTCATTTTCCTCTCCCTTGTTCTTTCCTTCCATCGTGTTCTCATTTTTCTCTTCCTCTTTTTTCTCTCTCTCTCTTTCCATCTCTCCCTCTTCCTTTCTCTCTCCCTCTCTATCTCTCCCTCAGCCCCTCTCTCTCTTTCTCTCTGTCCCTCTCTTTCTCTCTCTCTCTTTCTCTCACTCACTCTCTTTCTATCTCTCCCTCTTTGTATCTCTCCCTCTTTCCTTTCACCCACCCACTCAACTTTTCCTTCCTTCCTCCTTCCCTCCCTCCCTCCCTCCCTGCCTCCTTCCCCCTTCCTCCCTCCCTCTCTCTCTCCCTCCATTCCTTCCTTCCTTTCTCTTTCTCTATCCGCTCTTTGTTTTTTCCCTCCCTCCCAAACTCCTCACCCCCTGGCTTTCCTCCTCCTCCTTGCCTCCGCCAAATGCTCAGCAGCAGAGTGGATGGGAGATTCGGGAGCTTATTATATAGACTGGTAAAATATCATACGCTGCCAAGGGCCGGATAAATGGCCTCAGCGGGCCGCATCCGGCCCACGGGCCGCAGTTTGGGGACCGCTGCTCTAGATAGATGGAACTTTATTTCAATCAATAGATCAATAGATCACTATTGATTAATATCTTTGGCTGTTTAATCTTGTGTTTATGAGCTTCAACAGTTCTGTCCTCTTCCTTATCCAGGATGGAAACCACAGAAGATTAAGATTTCTCATTTTGGTAAACAACTGGATAATTTGTTAACCCATTAATGAAATATGTTCAGGTTACTATTTGAATAACAATTTGCTAGGTTTAAAAGCCATGCTAAATTCAGATAGGCAGATAAAATCAAGTATACAGCTTTGAACTTTGGAGATTTAGTCAGGGCAGGACTAGTGTTGGGCGAACTGAACTTGCAAAGGAGGTGGGAAATCCCACGAGGGGATTCTGGGGGTGGGGCTTTGATGTCACGGAGACTACTTCCTCCTGGGCAGCGGCGTTTTGCAGTGTTCGTCTGAACTTCACACCGAACCCAAAATTTACCCAAACTTTTGAAAAGTTTTAAAAAGCGCTGCTGCTGTTTGGGTTCAGGTAAAGTTCGGGTTCGGGTTCGGCGAACTCACCCGAACTTCATGGCAAAGTTTGGATGAGTTCGCCGAAACCAAACTTAATGAAGTTCGCCCAACACTAGGCAGAACTATGACTAGAATGTTTTGGTTCTGTATTAACCATTTTCCCTTTCATGGCATTGTTTACCTTATACCCCACAGTGAGCAGACACATAACCCAAAACATATATGTGTGTCTGTATATAAGAAGTCAAGCATTCAATCTTAAAATGTATTCCTTTTTATAAAAAGCCATCCAAGGAATCTTTCTCTGCTTTCATACAGTAATGGGCTGCTGCCCCCAAGGGGGGTCATGCAGCGGGGTTAGTAAGTTTATGCACTATTGATTGAATACTTAATAGTTTTTTATTGTCCTTCCTTCTCTAGTACCTTAGTATGATCCTTAATTACTTTTAAAATAGGAAATGATTAATAGTCTGCAGAGAGGGGCGGCATACAAATCTAATAAATTATTATTATTATTGTTGTTGTTGTTGTTGTTGTTGTTGTTATATAGTATGTTTCTACCCATAAATGCTTTAATCATTTTAATCTAGAACTGAGTTTTTATAGCAATTAAAGAAAATTGAGCTACTTGCCTAATCTGTTATCATGCTTAACCTTGTGGGTTCAGTACAAAATCTTAAAATGTGACTGTGCTCCTCAACAAATAATACCGTCTATCATTTGTCCTTTTTGTGGCTATTCAAATAATGTGACAAGCAATTGAAAAATAGTCCAAGCACCTATTTGAAAACTTATCTTGGTGGGTAAGCCACTCCCACCCAGTCACATGACCTTTAAGCCACCACCCCCCGGTCAGATGATTGTTGAGCCACTCCTCCCTGGTCACATGCCCAGCAAGCCACTCCTACCCAGTCACATGACCAGCAAGCCACACCCACAAAATAAACCACAACCACAGAGTGGCAGTAAAAAAATTTGGCAGCCCATCACTGCTTTCATACGTGTAGCAGAGGAGTGGCTGTGTTAGAGGACGACTATTCAATATAAATTTATGTTCTTCTGTTGTATGAAAATAAGGACATGAAAAACTACTTATTAAGGATGGAACAAAAAAACCCCACCCTGTTTGGCACCAGCATACATCGACAAGTAAAAATTGACATTTGCCAGTCTAATGTTCCTTCTTCGCAGTATGGCATGAGCTTGTGAGAACATTGTGTTGTAATTATGTTTAAATACTGACAGTTTTAATAGTGACCAGCATGTAACCGTTCTACCCTTTATATCATTAGGGCTGGCAAGGAGCCATTTAGACTTCAACGGCCATTTTGCCATGCAGTTTTTTTGTTTCTGGATGGATGGACAGTGAACTGTAAACACATTTCAGCAATGCTGTCTTAACACAATTACAGCCTTGATTGACTGCACAGGATGAGAAAAACAGTGCTATTTGTTGAAAGCCGGAAAGAAATAACCCTGAATCTTAGGCAGTGACAGATACAAGCCAAAACAAGTCCCCCAAAAAATTATGAACTATCCATGGGGAATTGAAAATTAATGGTAAGGAGCTTTCCGTTCACATTCTCTCCCTTTTTAAGCAGAAATTACAACAGTTTAGTGCCCACACATCCACCAATGGAGGCTGATTTCAATTCAGCGTGAATTCCAAGAGAATAGAAACAGCCTGCCTACAAAATCTGACATCTATCGTGAGTGAGAAAGTGTATGACTACATCAATTCAAGTGCAAGGAAGTTGGTTCCTCCTCGTCATCAAAGTTCATGTTTCACAGATTTTGAACGTTGTAATGCTGTGCCTCTTTTGCATAACTTGCTATTGTACGGCCATAGGGTTTTTTGTCTGTCTCCAACAGAAGCACAACTCCAGTCTTCAATTACAACAGAAGGGGGAAGCTGTAGGAGCAGTGATGGCGAATCGTTACCACTTTACCGACTTTTGATTCATCGTGAAATTTCCTGTGATCTGCCTCCGCTATGAATCAAAAAACCCTGGCTGCAGGAGAAATTCCAGGCTGAAACTTACAATGAAGTATATTGAATAACAAATTCATGGAATGATACAGTAGACCAAGTCCTTTCTTCACCCTGCTTGTTATCTAACAACTGACTCCCATTGATAGTGAGTAGAAAGCTATTTCTCAATGACATAAAGGATTGCGCAGGGCTGGTGGTTTTATATCATGTTCTCTCTCCCCACTTTTCTTTCAAAGCGGAGCTGGCTTGCTTCTAAAGTGTGCATTCATTTCAGGACAAATGGAAATGGAACTCTATGGTACCCATTTGGTTCAATTTTCATTCATCTTGCAACAAACAGGCATGAATAGGAGGCGCATTGGGATTCCATTCATGCTGTTCATTACCTAAAGGAGAAGGATGGGAAAGAAGACTGTGTTTTAAACAGGTGAATTAGATTGCCTTCCCATTCAACCACAGGATTCCTTTGATCTGAACCGTGGATTTCAATAGCCACCTTCCCCAATTGTTTTCATACTATATTGTGGCTTATTTGGGAGCAGAAATCTCCATTTGGCAAGTACAAGAGCTGGTAGATACCGGTAGCTAAGTTCTGACTTAGATGTTTGACCATGAAATGTGGATCAGATCAGTGAGTTCAAGAACATGCAAGTACAGTGAAGGGCTACAAAAAAATATACTACCACACTGTGGGCGTGGCTTATGTTGTGGGTGTGGCTTGGCAGCCATGTGACCATGTGGGAGGGGCTTGATAATTGTGTGACCGGGGGTGACGTAAAGGTCATGTGACTGGCTTAAAAGTGGCCCACTTCACGTCACTCACATCAAGGGTTTGGGTTAGGATTACGGTGCTTGGCCTCGCCTCACCTCAAACAGATTCAATTTCCCTATCTATTTACTATTACTGAACATCCAAAATATACTCTTTAATTCTATGTATGTATGGCATATGTGTACATACATATTACACACAGGAACACAAAAATATACATTATCTACTATATAAACTGTATGTGTATATACACACACACATGCACAGTTCTTCCAAATTAGACACATTCAACCTCATTTACTGCAATAGGAAAAACATACCCAGAGTGCAGAAAGGAAAGAAAGAAAAAAAAATTCAAATTTTTTTCTACCAGTTCTGCGTACCTGACCGTACTCCTAGGAGCCCATCACTAATATCTAATCATCAGATATACCAAACTCCATTCATCTATTGCCAGGTAGAAAGCTAAAGAATAATTATTGGAATTCTCATCTTCGAAATTGGTGCTGGGCACCAGGATGACTCAGTGTATTACATGACTGAATGTATTTATTTAAAATACATATTAGAAAGATTCACTAATGAAGTCTAGAGCAAGATTTGAGCTGTTGGATTCCATGATCAAAAAAGGGCACATCTACCATTTGTCATATCAATGGAGGACAAGAATATGCAATACTCCAGCCATCAAAAATATGGTTGGACTGCCAAGTATATGTCATTAGTAATGACCAAGTATATGTCATCGGTAATGACCATTAAAGCCCTATATGGCATTGGGCCAGAATACATCCGGAATCGCCTTCTACTGCACGAATCCCAGCGGCCGATAAGGTCCCACAGAGTTGGCCTTCTCCAGATCCCATCAACCAAATAATGTCGTTTGGCGGGCCCCAGGGGGAGAGCCTTCTCTGTAGCGGCCCCGGGCCTCTGGAATCAACTCCCCCCAGAGATTAGAACGGCCCCCACCCTCCTTTTCTTTTGCAAATTACTCGAGACCCACCTTTGTCGCCAGGCATGGGGGAGTTAGGATATTTCTTCCCCTAGGCCATTACAAGTTATGTATGGTATGTTTGTGTGTATGTTTGGTTTTTATAATAAGGGTTTTTAGTTGTTTTATTAAATTGGATTGTTACATGTTGTTTTTTTATCATTGTTATTAGCCGCCCCGAGTCTGCAGAGAGGGGTGGCATACAAATTATTTATACAAATAAATAATAATAATAATAATAATAATAATAATAATAATAATAATAATAATAATTCATCATTCCTATTGGAAAGAATCTGAATCACAGATTGTCTTATTTCCTCCTGGGCTTTAATCTATCTATTGTAACCAGAACTGCTAAATTTATTATTAGGGCAGTTGAGCTAAGAACCCAATACAGTCCTTGACTTACAATCATTCCTTTAGTGACTACTTAAAGTTACAACAGCACTGAAAAAGTGACTATTTTTCACAATTTGGATGCTTGGCAAGGATTGCTCATATTTATTCATAATTGCTCATAATTATTGGCTCATATTTAAGATGGTTGCACTGTCCAAACACGAGTTTCTGACAATCAAAGTTGCTGGGGAAGCCAGATTCCATTAATTTATTAATTACCACTTACCAACTGTGGCAAGACAGATCATAAACAAAGCTCACTTAACAACTGCCTTGTTTAGCAACAGAAATGTTGGGATCATTTTTGACCATAATTCGAGACTACATCTACATCAAACAAATTGGGGTACAAATGTATCTGATAGCCAATGCCTTGCATTACTACCACATATCTGTTTTATCACTGTACAGTGGTCACTCGATTTTCGCAGGTTCGAACTTCGTGAAACAGCTATACCACGGCTTTTCAAAAATATTAATTAAAAAATACTTTGCTGTTTTTTCCCTATACCACGGTTTTTCCCGCCCGATGACGTCATACGTCATCGCCAAACTTTCGTCTGCCTTTAATAAATATTTTTTTTAATAAACTTTAATAAATAAACATGATGAGTAATAATCTAAATGGTTGCTAAGGGAATGAGAAATTGCAGTTTAGGGGTTTAAAGTGTTAAGGGAAGGCTTGTGATACTGTTCATAGCCAAAAATAGTGTACTTACTTCCGCATCTCTACTTCGCGGAAATTCGACTTTCGCGAGCGGTCTCGGAATGCATCCCCCGTGAAAATCGAAGGAACACTGTAGTTCCTTCTATCTATTTTACCCTGGAATCAGATTGCATATTTTATTTTTATTTTATTTTTTTATTTTATTGGTAAGGTTGCAAGACTAATTAGTTAATAGACCTATTCCATTCATTAATAAAGGGAAGCTTTATTTCTCTTACAGATTTTTCAAGAAGAAAATTAATTTGGACAAAATGAAAAGCTAGTCATCATTTATTACCCCATCATCCTCAAGAGCACATACAATATTAGATTTTTTAGCTTCTAACGTGTCATGAGCCTTTTTACAGTTGTTCGGCGATGCTGATAAACACATAACTTTTTAAATAGGGCAATTTGCTGCAATCACAGCAAAGCAGACCAGATTTCTGTGTGTAGGAATATACAAGAGTGATAAGTAGAATAACAAAGCGATCTTTATTTTGTTTTAATATTTTACCCTTTTATCTCCATATTACGCTACTGTTATTATGTGTAATTAAGAGTAACTACTCTTCCCTCAGGGCTACATTTATTTATTCACGTTATGTTATTTTCTCCCTACTCTGGAATGGAGTTGAAGCAGCTAACAGCATTTAAAAGACAAAAACAGAATAAAGTTTTTAAAAATACACATCATCGTTAACACAAAACTAACACTAGAACTTCAGTTAACAGTAAAAATCCTGATGAAAGAAATTTGCTCTTAATGGATTTTCTGAACCTCAGAAATGTGGAAACCAATTCAACCCAAAGGGTATGTATTTTATCACCAGGAAGAAAACTTTCTCTTCTAACTCAAAAAGACTCTCTCACTACAACTCTGACAACAATTTTTTTCCCAAAGCTGCTCTTAACCACCAGAAAAAAACTCTCTGAATTAGTTCACATTGAGCCAATCTGTTTCCAGTTTAATAACCAAAGCTCATCAGCTGGTTGAAGACTGAGCAAAACTCCCCAAAAAACTAACTTTCTTTCTTTCTTTTTTTAAAAGTATTTTTATTGAATTTTTTAAAAAGACAAACAAAGACATACAACGTTGAACACTCAAGGAGCTGCTATTGCTCCGCTTATCTTAGAAGTCTAACTACTACAAAAAAGAAAAACCTAACTATAATCAGATCAATAGAAAAATAACATACATTCATGTTAGATATTTATTAAATTTAATTCTATATGTTAATTTAATTACTTTGTCTATAAAATGCTTATTCAAAGAATATAAGTAGTAGTAAATAACATATCTAAGTGTATTTTATTATGAACGTTTTTAAACTATTAAACTCCAACTTATAAAATTTCAAGACTATAAGTTCAAAAAATTCTAAATTCTTGTTACTTTAACTTTTGTTGTTATTTTTAAAATCCCACCATTCATATAATTTGTTCCATATTTTATAATATTCTGTTTCTACTTGGTTATTCAAGCGTTTAGTCAAAGTCTATAAAAAAAAATATGGAATGTGCAGAACTAGATATGATGACTTACTTTTTTTTCTTAAACAATCGTGTAAACAGTAGTGGGCTGCTGCATGGATGGTCCAGTACGCCATCCTGGTAGGAAATATGGAGATGCCCCCGAGGCATTCATGCACACGCCCGCATAAGATTCAACTTCTGTGCATGCGCTGGAGTGAAATCTCGCGTGAGGACACTCGCGCAAGAGAGATTTTGCTGATTTTTTGTGCCAATTTTTTGCATTTGCGCATGCACACATATGCTGAAGCTGAACTTCACCCACACTGGTCACCAGGAGCTCACCGGAAGCAACAGCGATGGGGAGCCTCTCAGTGCCTGTAATCACTTGCATAAGCGTAGAGTTGGGGCAAATCAATAGAGCTCAAGAGTTTTCTGGCCGGATACCCTTCCTGATGTCTACACGGAGTTCACAGCAGACAATTACTCATTGTGCCCAGAAAGAGAAATATCTGCCACTACCTAGAATTGAACTCAAAACCTTATGATTATGAGATAAAATCTCCACTTCTATGCCAATATGCAGCCCCTCCACCACCCCAAAAATCTAACTAATAAATACTAAAAAGTATATTTTATCTATCTATCTATCTATCTATCTATCTATCTATCTATCTATCATCTACCACCTACCATCTATCTATCTATCTATCTATCTAACTATCTATCTATCTATCTATCTACCATCTATCGATCTATCGATCTATCGATCTATCGATCTATCGATCTATCGATCTATCGATCTATCGATCTATCATCTATCTATCTATCTTACTATCTAACTATCTATCTATCATCTATCAATCTATGTAACTATCATCTATCTATCTATCTATCTAACTATCTAACTATCTATCTATCATCTATCATCTATCATCTATCTATCGATCGATCGATCGATCGATCTAACTATCTTTCTATCTTTCTATCTATCTATCTATCTATCTAACTATCTATCTATCATCTATCTATCTATCATCTATCTATCTATCTAACTATCTATCTAACTATCGATCTATCGATCGATCTATCTATCTATCTAACTATCTAACTATCTATTTACCTATTTATTTGATTTCTTTGCCGCCCAATCCCATGGGACTCAGGACGGCTTTCAACAATATAAAACACAATATAATACAATAATAGAAGCCAATATTAACATTAATACTAAACACATTAAAATAATAAAACCATAATAATAATCCTATAGCACCAGGCTTTTTTTTTCTTAATTTTGGGTTAACATTAACTACATTATGTGCCTGTCAGAATAGAAAGGCAATATATAAATCTAAGAAATATATAAATCACAGACAAAGCACATTTCACTTAGCAGCTTTACATGTCTCAGTTCCAGAAATGGGCGATTTAAGTCTCATCAGCATTCCATGGATTTTTTTGTGTGTGTTATTTTGTTTTCTAGAGCTCATTGACATTGACCCTGCCCCGAATTGAAATGCCAAGCAGCGAGAGAACTATGAAACCCCATGAGGTTTCTCTTGCATTTAAACTGAGGCTATTGGTATTCAGCTTAAATGCTTTTAAATGTAACAAACACAATGGGCTATGGCAGCTAAACCAAACTCGTAGGCCAAGCATCCATCATGTCTCTTTTATATTTCTTTGAGCATTCACTTTTTTCTTCTTTTTTCTTTTTTCTTTTTTAGCCAACTTCCACCAGCTACTAGCTGAAAATTGCATTTCAAAGGTTGTGGTTCTTTTTACTCCGAGATAGATCAAGATCTCTTTCAGAACTGTGTCACCAAATTATCCTCGGCAAGGCTGTCCAATGGTACTGCTTTGCAAAAGATTGTTTCTTATTTGGAATGCCCGTGCATTGTTTCCTTTCAAGTTAGCAAGGAAATTAATTTGTGTGGGAAATTGAATTATAGGGAAATTTTTATCAATATATATATAGCCAAAATTGGAGTAATTGCATATGCAACAGTGTACTGAATGAATTATCAAAAGTAAAATAGAAAAGAAATGTCGACTAAACAATGTCGTTTGGCGGGCCCCAGGGGAAGAGCCTTCTCTGTGGCGGCCCCAGCCCTCTGGAACCAACTCCCCCCGGAGATTATAACTGCCCCCACCCTTCCTGTCTTTCGTAAACTACTCAAGACTCATTTATACCGCCAGGCATGGGGGAGTTGAGATAGCTCTTCCCCCTAGGCCATTACAAGTTATGCATGGTATGTTTGTGTGTATGTTTGGTTTTATAATAGGGGTTTTTAGTTGTTTTTTATTATTGGATTGTACATGTTGTGTTTATTATTGTTGTTAGCCGCCCCAAGTCTATGGAGAGGGGCGGCATACAAATCCAATTAATAATTATTATCATTATTATTATTATTATTATTATTATTATTATTATTATTATTATTTAGAGTGCAGCACTGCAGGCTACTTCAGCGAACTGCTAGCTGTAGTTCAGCAGTTGAAATCTCACCACCAGTTACAGATAACAATTTTGTAAACACCTCCGACAGGGACTTCTGACAAAAAACAAGGCTGTAAATACCCACTTTCTCGTTGTATCTATGCTTGTTTCTGTTTGTTTGTTCTGTTATATGTTATAATCAATAAAAAAAAATTAAAAAGGAAATTAATTTGTTATTGATCTTTTCTTTTTCTTTTTTTTACAATTTAGGCACCACAAACTTCAAGAAGCAACTAACAATACCCTTTCCCACAGGTGACAGATTACTCAGTTCTGTTTTGTAAAAACAAAATGTTACGTTGCAAAATTATATTGCTTTTTTCTTATACGCTGTATAAGATAGCACTCAGGCTACATCGCTCCTTTACTGAAATCAGTGAAACTATTAGCCAAGGTGATGAATTTCAATTCCTAACTGCAGTGGAATTTGGTTGTGAGTACATGTTGATATTTGGACTAACTTTTCTATTCCACTTTTTCTCTAGGACAGGGTGCCAAACTCAATTTCATTGAGACCCACATTAGCAACAGCAGTAGCATTTAGACTTATATACCGCTTCATATTGCTTTTACAGCCCTCTCTAAGCGGTTTACAGAATCAGTATATTTGCCCCCAACAATCTGGGTCCACGTTTTACCCACCTCGGAAGGATGGAAGGCTCAGTCAACCTTGAGCTGGTGGTGAGATTGAAACTGCTGAACTACAGCTAGCAGTTAGCTGAAGTAGCCTGCAGTACTGCACTCTAACCACTGTGCCACTCTGCCTCTTCAACATTAGAGCTGTGTTTGACTTGAGGGGCAGGGGGCATGGCCAGGGGGCATGGCCAGCTCAACATCACTCCTACAGCTCTATACCAGTGAAAACAGAGCTAGGCAGACTTCTTGTGGCTCCTCCCATCTCTATTTTTCCACGCAATAGGCTTCCACAGCCCATTGGGGGCACCAAGCTCTGTTTTCCCTGGCAAAGGATTGCGGAAGACCATTGTGGCCAAAAATGGAGCCTGAGAGGGCCAGTGTGAACCTCCTAAGCTCTGTTATCACTGAGGCATTGTGGGCTGGTCCTTCACTGTTTCCAGGGTGGCTCTATGGCCCTGGTCTAAATACCTCATTGGTCATTTCTAGCCCATGGGCCTTAAGTTTGACACCCCTGCTCTAGGAGCTCAAGATGTGAACTGTCACCACAGAAGTTTGACAAGGAGATAATGATGGCAAACTTTTTATTATTATTTTTTAGATGTACAGAACTGTATGGTTCTATATAATGGTTGACTATGCAATACAATAGTAAGCTAACATAGCCAAAATATATCCAAATACAGTGATCCCTCAATTTTCGCGATCTCGTTCTTTGCGAAACGCTATATCGCGATTTTTCCACCCGATGACGTCACTCTCTTCCTTCCTTTCTCATCTTTCTTTCTCTCTCTCTTTCTCTATCTTGCTTCTTCCTCTCTCACACTCTCTTCCTCCCTCTCTCATCTCTTTCTTTCCTTCTCTCTCTTTCTCTATCTCTCCCCCTCTTGCTGGCGGGCGGCGGGTGGTGGGCGGCGGGCGGGCGGGCAAGCGGGGGCATCAGCGAGGAGCCGGGGTTTCCCCTTTGCGTGGGCGGCGGGGAAACCCGGATCTTCATCTGCTCGCTGCTGCTGCGGCCGCCCAGCAGCTGATCTGCTCGGCGGCAGCAGCGAGGAGCCGAATGGGGCTTTCCCCTTTGCGTGGGCGGCGGGGAAACCCGGATCTTTGTCTGCTCGCTGCTGCGGGTTTCCCCGCCACCCACGCAAAGGGGAAAGCCCCATTCGGCTCCTCGCTGCTGCCGCCGAGCAGATCAGCTGCTGGGCGGCCGCAGCAGCAGCGAGCAGACGAAGATACGGGTTTCCCCGCCGCCCACACAAACTCCACCATCTGCGCATGCGCGGCCATGGAAAAAGGGCGCGCATGCGCAGATGGTGTTTTTACTTCCGCAACCCTACATCACGAAAAATCAATTATCGCGAGGGGTCTTGGAACGGAACCCTCGCGATAATCGAGGGATCACTGTATAAGCAAAAAATGTTGAAAATGTAAATCTGCTACCAGTACATATTATCACATTTGGTGGACATGTTTGGAAACAACAAAATTCTGGTCTATGATCAAAAACTGGTTGAAAGAAATTTTAAATTATGAAATAGAATCAAAATCAGAAGTGTACCTTATAGGAATTATTAGAGGCCAACATAGAAGGGAAGAATACTATTTAATAGCACATATATTGACCGGCGAGATTGGTCTTTGTGCAAAATTGGAAAAAAGAAAACATACCAAGTGAAGAGATAGTGATTAGGAAAATGTTAGATTGTGCAAAATTAAGCAAACTTACATTAGAATTACAGAATAAACAAGATAAGGAACATTATACTGTATGGGGGAAACTATAGAGTTGGATAGAAAAGAAAAGACTCAAATTAATTTTAAAGGAAACGGGGGTATCGTAAAGACAGAAAGGTAAATGTGAAATTCATTAATAGTTAATTCAACTTAATAGTTGGTTGATTTTGTGGTTGTTATGGTTTTTTCTGTGAGTTTGTGTTGTGTGTTTTATGTTTTCAATAAAATAAAAATAAAAAAACAATCAGATTTATGTGAGAGCTAGTGATGGGCGAACTGAACCCGCACAATTCAGGCCCGTACCGAATTTTGCGGTGTTCGGTATGCCGAACACAAACCTGAATTTTTTTCAAACTTCGGGCAAAGTTCGGGTTCGGGTTCGGCGTTCGGAGCTTTGACGTCACCGGCAGGTTGCTAAGGACGCCAACGTGATCACTTCCTGGATTCCATGGAATCCAGGAAGTGATCACCTTGGCATCCTTAGCAACCTGCCGGTGACGTCAAAGCTCCGCCCCTGGAATCTCTTTGTGGAGGGATTTCCCGTTCGGGTTCGGGTTTGGTTCAGGTTCGGCTGAATTTTGCGTAAAGTTCGTCCAAACTTGCTGAACCCGAACACCGTTGGGTTCGCCCATCACTAGTGAGAACTAGTGACTGGCCTCAAGTCAATCAATAAGTATCCAGGCTTAAGAAATCCTAAATTGCCATCTTCTCAGTCCTGATCCATCACTTTGATCATGTTTTTACACAACTAACCTAAGCAAAACCCAAGCTCACACATTTCAAAGCAACTTTGCATTAAAAAGACAGCCTTGTGCTTTAATTAAATAAATTTAATCCATCCCAGAATAATTTAATTTCTTGCCACTTAGTCTAATTTTTTTTTTAAAAAACCAGGCTGGCCGGTGATAAGCAAAATACTTCCGCACAACCGTTGACTTGAAACTATCCGTCTCTTTCTCATGGTTTCCTGGCAAATCTGCCCCCAAGATTAATCCTCTATGGCCCAGTTGGCATACATAGCTTCATCCTGCCTTTTCTACAAAGGTATCCTGAAGCAAAAGAGGAAAAGGCCTAGTTTCCAGCCCGAGGTTTTAAATTAAAAGCGCTAAGAATCCATTTCTGAAAAAGTGCCAGAATGACCCCTGGGCTAAGCAAACAAACAAACTCACTAATCCTTGTGGCTATTCTTTCCTCCTAGTAATTCATTTATGTAGTTGGAAGTTGGTCTTGTTTATCCGTCTGGAAGAAAGATTTGTGGAATTACGCTCATTTCGGGGCATCCACAGCCCAATAAATCTGCTTTTTTCCGCTGCCAAAACGGATCCCTCCCTGCTTCGTTTGGTGTCAATAAGACAGACAATAATATAGTATTTAAGCTTGCCTGAAACAAAAACTGACAACATGCTGTACAGCAATTGCCTGGCCTGATCTCTTTTTCTCGTGCAAGCACACACGCTTCAATTTAGAGGCACTATAAAACCTGTCAGAGTTGATAAGGAGTGCCACAAAGCTGCAGTATCAGCAAGTCATATCATCAATTGGAGTGCCAGCAAATCTACTATGGAACACCTTAACTGTCAAAATATGAGTTGATATTTTCCCTGTTTGGGCTGATTTATTGTCAAGTATTTTCCAGTTATGCATACCTGTGTGTGTTTAAGACTTCTGAAGAAAACAGGGGAGCATCTGCCTGCTTCAATTCATTTCTGTTTTGTCTTCTGCTTTCTTCTGACATAATGAGAGGATGTCGATGGACAGCTGAGAACAAGCATCTGTCTGCTTGAATTGAAGACTGAAAAATGACTAGGCTTCCTTCTTCTGGGAGTCTCGGCTGTAGACAATGCTACTGGGTTTAGACATTCAAAGCAAGCTCAAAGTCCTTACTTCAATTTAAGGTCAAATAATTCATAGTTCCGTAAAAGAAAGCAGACTTGGGGAAGCTCCAGAGACTTTCTTATGATTTATTGTAGTGATATTTCCCCTTCTGTCTGAGTATCCTAAGAGTATTCCTAAGAGGTCAGTAAGGGGCGAGTACAAGTGCACTAGAGTGCCTTCCGTCCCCTGTCCTATTGCTCTCCTATATCTCCTATACCTTTCTTCTATTCCTATATCTCTTCTTTTATTCTTTCAATGATATGTTTTATTACTATATCTTATCTTCTATTCTTTCTTAGATATATGTTACTATGAGTATCTCCTCTATAACCTTCATCATGTAAACAACTTTGATGAAAATAAATTGGAGAAGCTGATGGCACGATGGAATAAGGTGGAAGGTTATATGCTGAGTAGAATCTGTGACGCAAATGTGAAAAATAAACTCCAATCACATTAAAAAAAACTAAAAAAACATTTGACATATATATATATATATATATATATATATATATATATATATATATATATATATATATATATTGTTCTGAGTTCGGGTTTTGCCCCGTGTAATATTTTGAAAAACCCGAACTCAGAACAATCTACATACATATACCTGTGAAAATCTACGAAAACAAATATATATATAAAAACGAGTAAATATTTGAATCCCCTGCAATTGGTGGTGGTGGTGATGGTTATTGTCAGTCGGGTGATGGGCACATGCACTGTGCACTGTTTTATGTTTGTTTTATGTAACCTTATCTGCAAAACCAATAAAAATATATTTTTTAAAAAAAATAACCTTCATTATGTATTTTACTATGTGTATACCCACTAAAACCCTCATTGTGTATTGGACAAAACCAACCAACCAATCAACCAATAAATATCCATAATGGTCACCATAAAGAGCCCTGGTGGCACAGTGGTTAAAGTACATTATTGCAGGTAAACTCTGCCCACATCCTGGAGTTCGATCCTGACAAAGCTCAATGTTGACTCAGCTTTCCATCCAGGGGTGGGTTCAGTGAAGGGCTGCAAAAAAATTTACTACCACACTGTGGGTGTGGCTTGTTTTGTGGGTGTGGCTTGCCGGCCATGTGACCAGGTGGGAGTGGCTTAACTATCATGTTACCGGAGGTGCCTTAAAGGTCATGTGACTGGCTTAAAGATGGCCAACTTGACGTCACTCACATCAAGGGTTTGGGTTAGGGTTAGAGTCAACGAAGCAGTGGAAGCGATGTGCCGGTGCCTGGAGGCTGTTGGGGCCTGGATGGGTGTCAACAAACTCAAACTCAACCCAGACAAGACGGAGTGGCTGTGGGTTTTGCCTCCCAAGGACAATTCTATCTGTCCGTCCATTACTTGGGCGTCCTCCTCGATCCACAGCTCACATTAGAAAAACACCTTTCAGCTGTGGCGAGGGGGGCGTTTGCCCAGGTTCGCCTGGTGCGCCAGTTGCGGCCCTATTTGGACCGGGAGTCATTGCTCACAGTCACTCATGCCCTCATCACCTCGAGGCTCGACTACTGTAACGCTCTCTACATGGGGCTACCTTTGAAAAGTGTTCGGAAACTTCAGATCGTGCAGAATGCAGCTGCGAGAGCAATTATGGGCTTCTCCAAGTATGCCCATATCACTCCAACACTCCGCAGTCTGCATTGGCTGCCGATCAGTTTCCGGTCACAATTCAAAGTGTTGGTTATGACCTATAAAGCCCTTCATGGCACCGGACCAGAATATCTTCAGGACCGCCCCTGCCGCACGAATCCCAGCGACCGGTTAGGTCCCACAGAGTTGGCCTTCTCCGGGTCCCGTCGACTAAACAATGTCGTCTGGCGGGACCCAGGGGAAGAGCCTTATCTGTGGGGGCCCCAACCCTCTGGAACCAGCTCCCCCCTGAGATTAGGATTGCCCCCACCCTCCCTGCCTTTCGTAAACTCTTTAAGACCCACCTTTGCCATCAGGCATGGGGGAACTAAAACACCTCCCCCTTGCCCATGTTGTTTTGTTGATTGATTGACTGTGTGCCTGTTTTTTATATATACTGTTTTTTATGAGATTATTAATTTAAATTGGAACTGGATGGGTGGGCATTGGATTTGGTATTGTGTACTGTACTGTTTTTTATTATTGTTGTGAGCTGCCCCGAGTTTGCGGAGAGGGGCGGCATATAAATCCAATAAACCTAAACCTAAACCTAGAGTGCCTGGCCTCTCCTCGCCTCAAAGAGATACAATTTCCCTTAATATTACTGAAGTGAAGACTCAGATTTAGTGGTAGGAATAGTAGGCAATGTCCACTGGGGACAATACAGTCATTGTCACCATCCTGAATGCAAATATCTATAGTCTACCTCAAAATCAGAGTCATATGTTAAGATCCCCGCTTGGACTGAAACATAGAAACATAGAAGACTGACGGCAGAAAAAGACCTCATGGTCCATCTAGCCTGCCCTTATACTATTTTCTGTATTTTATCTTAGGATAGATATATGTTTATCCCAGGCATGTTTAAATTCAGTTACTGTGGATTTATCTACCACGTCTGCTGGAAGTTTGTTCCAAGGATCTACTACTCTTTCAGTAAAATAATATTTTCTCATGTTGCTTTTGATCTTTCCCCCAACTAACTTCAAATTGTGTCCCCTTGTTCTTGTGTTCACTTTCCTATTAAAAACACTTCCCTCCTGGACCTTATTTAACCCTTTAATATATTTAAATGTTTCGATCATGTCCCCCCTTTTCCTTCTGTCCTCCAGACTATACAGATTGAGTTCATGAAGTCTTTCCTGATACGTTTTATGCTTAAGACCTTCCACCATTCTCGTAGCTCGTCTTCGGACCCGTTCAATTTTGTCAATATCTTTTTGTAGGTGAGGTCTCCAGAACTGAACACAGTATTCCAAATGGGGTCTCACCAGCGCTCTATACAGCGGGATCACAATCTCCCTCTTCCTGCTTGTTATACCTCTAGCTACGCAGCCAAGCATCCTACTTGCTTGGCTGCATAGACTGTTAGAATCACAGTGGGTAGAGAAAGCTTAATCCTTAATCCTGCTGTAGTTATGACCAAAACTACAGACATACAGATCAGACACAAGCATTATTGAAATAAGGTGAGTCGTTGAATTGATGAAATATTTGAGTAAGAATAATAGATATAGCATTCATCTTTGTTCTTGAACTTGGAGGTCCTTTTAAAATCTTATGAAAATCTCTCCTCTCTGCAAAGATAAAGATTTCCCTTCTTTTCTCGTGGAGTCCTGATCCAATCAAATTTAACCCTGGTTCTTTGCAACAATACACCCAACCAAATAAAAGAGATCCAGTAGTTGAGTAAAGCAGATGGTTGGCTGTTTTTATCAGGGTTTTGTTCCTCAAATTCAATCTGCTTTTGCAAATCTCAACCAATAACCAGTTTAAGGATACAATGAGAACACATCCATTACTATATCCATAACATCTCTGTACCTCAAAGGTGCTAGTGCTTCATTACAATATAACATTCTACCTCTTATAATATAAATAACAGATTAAATAGCATTCATTTCCCTCCATTCCCCCCAAAGTATCTTAAACTAGCCATATTTGGCAACCATATTTCCTCCAACTGGTCTTAATTTAATCTTTTTGCAAAAGAGTTGCTGAGGGGATTAAACGTTCTTGTTACTAACTATACTCTTAATTCCTGGCCTTGGAGACTTTCCATCACACAGAGGGGCAATTGACTTAGCAAAGCCCTGCAAGAGTTCTCATTAAAAAAAAAATAGCATAATTGATTTGTAATTATCATCAGGGATGCAAAACTACTGCTAACCTAATTGTAAAATATATTGTTCCTTTCAAGTCTTAATGTATCGCCTCAAGTGATCTCCATTTAAGCACCAACAGACTACAGTAAATAGAATGACAGCAGGAAGTCAGAGAAATAAGAATTCTCCTGACTTCTCTCTGCAATAAAAGATGTTCTCTTTTTTGACTATTGTTCAGTCCATTAGTGTAAAACCAGAATGTTTTTCTCACAGCGTGATGCAGACCAGGTGTCGGGGTTTCAAAGCAAGACCATATTTTACAATAAAACTCAACTTTCTGTAAATTTTCCACCATCTGTTCATCTGGTCAATGAAGAAAATGGCTTCATGTCTTCTCAGCGTCTCTCATTCCAAAGTTTAAGAACAGATCATCCCAAGCCAACCATAGACGCAGCTCCTGCAAATACAGATTGCCTACTGTCTAGAGACGACGTATGAGAATTTTCAACGCTTTTCAATGTCCTCAATCTGAGTATTGCATTGGCAGTTCTGTGTTAGCAAAAACTTCAGGAGAGAAGGATTTAGGGGTAGTGATTTCTGACAGTCTCAAAATGGGTGAGCAGTGTGGTCGGGCGGTAGGAAAAGCAAGTAGGATGCTTGGCTGCATTAGCTAGAGGCATAACAAGCAGGAAGAGGGAGATTGTGATCCCCTTATATAGAGCGCTGGTGAGACCACATTTGGAATACTTGTGTTCAGTTCTGGAGACCTCACCTACAAAAAGATATTGACAAAATTGAACGGGTCCAAAGACGGGCTACAAGAATGGTGGAAGGTCTTAAGCATAAAACGTATCAGGAAAGACTGAATGAACTCAATCTGTATAGTCTGGAGGACAGAAGGAAAAGGGGGGACATAATCGAAACATTTAAATATGTTAAAGGGTTAAATAAGATTCAGGAGGGAAGTGTTTTTAATAGGAAAGTGAACACAAGAACAAGGGGACACAATCTGAAGTTAGTTGGGGGAAAGATCAAAAGCAACGTGAGAAAATATTATTTCACTGAAAGAGTAGTAGATCCTTGGAACAAACTTCCAGCAGACGTGGTTGGTAAATCCACAGTAACTGAATTTAAACATGCCTGGGATAAACATATATCCATTGTAAAGATAAAATACAGGAAATAGTATAAGGGCAGACTAGATGGACCATGAGGTCTTTTTCTGCCGTCAGTCTTCTATGTTTCTATGTTTCAATGTTTTTTTTAAAAGGGGGGCCTCTATAAATTGAAATTCTATTTTGCAATAGGTATTAGTATTAAAAAGAAAAGAATCCGGTTGAGTTTCTTTCCTTGTGATTCTTGTGATCCATATTGCATACATATTACACACAGGCACACAAAAATATACATTATCTACTCTATAAACTGTATGTCTATGTACACACACACAAACGCACACACAAACGCACACACAGCTCTTCTAAAAGTATACACTTTCAACCTTATTTACTGCAATAGGAAACCATACCCGGAGCCCAGAAGGGCGGGGTGGGGGGGGATTCAGATTTTTTCAACCGATTCTGCATACCTGACCTAAATTTTCCTACCGGTTCTACATACTTGACCGTAACTGTAGAAGCCCATCACTGCCCCAACCCCACTAACGTTAACCTTAAACTGTCTACTGTTCACCTCACCCCATTCCTAAAAGGTCTGTAAGGGGCATGCATAAGTGTACCATCCCTGTCCTAAAGTCCCTATATATTCATAGAGTATCATGTACTCAAATGCTTTAACTTTGTCTTTTTTCAGGGTTTTTTGGTGGGGAGTAGTTATTTCCCAGTTTACTCAGGATTTACAAAATACAGAATAATAGGCTTGAAAGAGAACTTCTAGTCCAACCCTGCTTGACAAAATCATACACTGGGACTGTAATAAACAATTATCACATTTTCTTCAGGGTACAAATATATATGTAGTTTCTAGAACCGCTAAGTTTATAGTCAGGGCTGTTCAGATGAGAATACGTTTTATAGAGCATATTGGGGTGGCATGCAAAGGAGATGAACTTACTTAAGAATATTTTATATCAGTATCTTAGATTTGTTTAATATAATCCTTTACACGAGTTATATTCTCATGTTTTACTACTCAATTTTAGCTTATTATACTGCATTTTAACTTATTATTTATTCAAATTCCCTCTATTTTAGCCAATTTTATTGTATTTTAACCAGTCACAGTTTTATGACGATCGATATGGTCCTTTTTCTCGCTTTGATATGGTCGATTGACTAATCAAATAAAGTTGATATATTGTTAGTCCAACCCCCTACTCAAACAGGTGACCCTATACTCGGGGTGGGCTACTGCCCGGATGGGGGGGGGATGCACTGGGGTAGCAAAAATGGAGCTCCACCCCAGAGCACCCAATTTGCACTGAAAGATGTTCAAAGAAAATGCAGGGCATCCTGCATAAGCCACGCACACAGTGTGGTAGTAAAAAATTCGGTAGCCCTTCACTGCCTATACTACTTCATACAAACGGGTGACTAATTACTTCTTAAAAGCCTCCAGAAAAGTTGCACTCACAACTTCTGAAGGCAAGTTGTTTCACTGGTTAATTGTTCTCCCTGTTAGGAAGTTTCTCCTTCGTTCTAGACTGCCTCTCTCCTTGATTAGTTTCCATCCATTGTTTCTTGGCTTGCCTTCTGCTGCTTTAGAAAATATTTCTGCCCTTTCTTCTTTGTGGCAGCCCCTCTGTTGTGGTTCAGCCTGAGGCTGCTCAGGGACCGACTGTGTCTCTGCTGGCTCCATGCCCAGAGGAGGATGACAGCAAAGAGGAGGGGGCTGAACAGTCGGACGGGGGAGAGGAAAGTCAGGAATGGGACGAAGGAGAACAGCATGAGAGCCCCGGGGGGGCTCTCCCCAGCCAGTAGCTTGGAGTCATTAGGTGATGAAGCACAAGCCGTCAATGACATGTGACAGAGACGTTCAGATCAAAGAAAGGAGCAATTAAGGAAGTATTATCAGCACTGAATTAGAAACAGCTGGGCTTGGGTGTGGTCCTCCTTAGCAGGGTTTAAAAGGCAGGCAAGCCCTTGAAGCCATGTGGAGTGTTATCTATTGGAGTTACGGTGTCCTGCTTTGTTCTCGGCGTCTCTGTTCCTGGCTTGTGGCCCAGCAGTTTGGAAGATCCGTGGGAGGTGTAGGTCTGCTATCTACAGCCTTGTCTTGGCAGCAAGAATCCTGTATTGCTGCATGGACTTTTGTCTTCGTGGATATATTTGAAGATACAGCGTTTTCCTGTTTGTAAGGACATTTTCTGTTACCTGTGTTTTTCTTGAATTTTATAAACTGCCTTTGCCTTTTATTGGTGTGTCTGGCTTCTCTTTTTGGGTTGGTATTGGCTTCCGGAGTGACCCAGACAGAACACCCTCAAATACTGGAACACTGCTATTATATTTCACGTAGTCTTTCTTTTCACTAGACTAAACATACACAATTCCTGCAACCGTTCGTTGTACGTTTTAGCCTCTAGCCCCCTAATCATCTTTATTGGTCTTCTCTGCACTCTTCCCAGAGTCTCAACAACTTTTTCACATATAAAACTGGATGCAATATTCCAAGGGTGGCCATACTAAGGTCTTATAAAACTGTACTAATACTTCACCTGACTTTATAGGAGATAACTGTAGGAGATTAACTCTGTTCCTTGCTCTTTTGCACCCACCTTACAGATTAATCTCTAATTTAATTTAATTTAGTAATTTAATTTAATTTAAACTCTGGACTGCAAGGGCACTATTATTTTTAGATGTTCAGTTGAGTCACAGTCATCATTCTAGAAGGCACACTGCTTTAATAGCTGTGTTTTTATTCATGAGATTCACTTCCTGAACTTTTCTTCATGAGTTCGGCACATCGTATTACAATAGTCCATATTCCAAGTTCTCATGCAAGAGAGCTTGAGTTTGTCGCCTACTGAACTTCCGTACCTGAAGGTGGGCCTTGAATTTGGACTTGTCGTTTCTTAACTTCATCTATTGTCTGTCTGTTCAGCTGATGAGAAGGTCACCTTGGGATTGTTAATGAATAAGTGCATTTATTATGGTTAGAACCTTTAATTAATTGTTTCTATTGAACCAATCAATGAAGTGCTGCAGCGATGAACATCAGGAAAGAACAACACAAGCACAAAGAAAGAATTCAATCTCTCCCCTATTTGTGTGGCAGACTAATTTGCTGTCAAATTGTATCTCTGGTCTTTTTCACCGAGAGGTTGTTTTCTGAAGGGAAAATATACACCATACAGTATTGCTCTACCCTCCACATACAGTAATGCTCTACCCTCCACATCAGCAAAAAGAATCCAAACTGCACATATGTACTGAATAAACAATCTCTCACTGCTAACCCACATCCTGTAAAGGACCTTGGAATACTGATATCGAATGACCTAAGTGCTAAAGCCCACTGCAACATTATCGCCAAAAAAGCTTCTAGAGTTGTTAACCTGATCCTACGCAGCTTCTGCTCAGGCAATCTCACACTACTCACAAGAGCCTACAAAACTTTTGCCAGACCCATCCTAGACTACTGCTCATCTGTCTGGAACCCAGACCACATCTCAGACATCAACACCTTTGAAAATGTCCAAAGGTATTTCACCAGAAGAGCCCTTCACTCCTCCACTCAAAACAGAATACCCTACGAAAATAGACTAACAATCCTGGGCCCAGGAAGCCTAGAACTACAGCGCCTAAAACACGATTTGAGTATTGCCCACAAGATCATATGCTGCAATGTCCTACCGGTCAATGACTACTTTAGCTTCAACCGCAATAACACAAGAGCATGCAACAGATTCAAACTTAATACAAACCGCTCCAAACTTGACTGTAAAAAATACGATTTCAACAATCGAGTTATCGAAGCGTGGAACTCATTACCGGACTCAATTGTGTCAACCCCTAACCCCCAACACTTCTCCCTTAGACTCTCCACAATTGACCTCTCCAGGTTCCTAAGAGGCCAGTAAGGGGCGTACATAAGTGCACTGATGTGCCTTTCGTCCCCTGTCCAATTGTCTTTCTTTTCTTTCACCTATCTTATTTATTCTCTTCCTTTCATATCTCCTCTCCTCTAAGTTCACTTTCACCCTCATTTATATTATCACATGTCTATTTTTCTTCCTATGTATTTGTGTATTGGACAAATGAATGAATGAATGAATGAATGAATGAATGAATGAATGAATGAATAAATAAATAAATAAATAAATAAATTTATTGTTCAGAGTTGTTTCCACCAAAACCTTGAAGGAAAGAGGGACCATCCTCTTCCTCAAGGAGGTTAACTGCATGGGACAGACTCCACTACCAGTCACCTTTTATTCTGACCTTTAAAATGTTTCCTTTCCTGCATTCAAAAAAACAAAATGATGCTTGAATCTAAGCTCCAACACCAAGCTGCTTCCTCATTCTGCAGAGCCCAAAAATACACCCATGAAAAGTTCAGAGTGTCTTTAAATAAAATAAAATAAAAATACCCGTGCTGCTTAAAGTGGAAAAATGAATCATTTACAGGGTAAACAAGTAAAGTTAAAGTTAAACAAGAAGCCCTCACACCAAGAATCACTGAATTATCATTAAGGGTGCATTACACCTACACATCAATTGTGTATTTTACCCACCCACTTCCTGACCCAAACAACAGTAATTATATTTCCCAAAGAAAATTCTGGGCTATACATTCCAAACAAATGTCAAAGGGTAGTGTTGCTTTCCTCCATACAAACTGTATTTATTAATATTACTATTAGTCTTCTCATCGTTCCTATCGCCCATCTCCTCCCACTAATGACTGTAACTTGTTGCTTGTATCCTTATGATTTATTGATATTGATATTATTTCCTGATTACTTATTTGACCCCTATGACAATCATTAAGTGTTGTACCTCATGCTTCTTGACAAATGTATCTTTTTCTTTTATGTATACTGAGAGCATCTGCACCAAAGACAAATTCCTTGTGTGTCCAATCACACTTGGCCAATAAAGAATTCTATTCTATTTCATTCCATTCCATTCCATTCCATTCCAGCCCATTCCATTCCAGTCCAGTCCAATCCAGTCCAATCCAGTCTAGTCTATTCTAGGTCTATTCTACTCTACTCTACTCTACTCTACTCTATTCCCATTCTCATTTTCATTCTCATTCCCATTGCATATATTCTATTTTATTCTATTCTATTCTATTCTATTCTAGTCTAGTCTAGTCTAGTCTAGTCTAGTCTAGTCTACTCTATTCCCATTCTCATTTTCATTCTCATTCCCATTGCATATATTCTAGTCTAGTCTAGTCTAGTCTAGTCTAGGTCTATTCTACTCTACTCTACTCTATTCCCATTCTCATTTTCATTCTCATTCCCATTGCATATATTCTGTTCTATTCTATTCTATTCTATCCTATTCTAGTCTATTCTATTCTATTCTATTCTATTCTAGTCTAGTCTAGTCTACTCTATTCCCATTCTCATTCCCATTGCATATATTCTATTCTAGTCT
Organism: Erythrolamprus reginae; assembly: GCF_031021105.1. Classification (NCBI taxonomy): domain Eukaryota; kingdom Metazoa; phylum Chordata; class Lepidosauria; order Squamata; family Dipsadidae; genus Erythrolamprus; species Erythrolamprus reginae. The sequence goes on along the minus strand of NC_091958.1, from coordinate 15,091,271 downwards.
ATTCTAGTCTACTCTACTCTACTCTACTCTATTCCCATTCTCATTCCCATTCTCATTCCCATTGCATATATTTTATTCTATTCTATTCTATTCAAGACAGCCTTTATCCAATTACATAATGACTAATGAGAGCCAACTCAGAAGTTCCCTCAATTTTTGTATGTGGCTTTGTTTATCCAACAGGAAGATCTGGCTAATAAATAGATTGTATATACAAACTGAGTAACTATTATGCAAATTTCAAATGAACCTATGTCCTGGGCACCCATCCTGGTTTCAAACAGGTTTCTTCAACAAGATGCACCAGGTTGCTGCAGTTCAATGGTGCTCCTTAATCTTTAATGACTGGCCACCCACTGTGTCTATAATATTATCCTAAGCTACATTTCCAAGTGACCAGTGTGAAAATTAGAATATAAAAAGAGTCGTTTGGACAAGCACAATGCGTGTGTGAGAAAGAAAGGGATGCATGTTGACACAGCACAGAAAAGCACTTTCCTTCTCTTATCTAATTCTTTCAGATATGTTGGGCTACACTTGCCAGTGTTGCCGGCTGAGAATTATGGAAGAATGTTTGAAGGGCATCCAGTTGGGATGTTCATCCATACAAAATCAATAGTGTGAAACTGCTCCTTAATGGCCAGTTGCCAAGTATCTTCTTTTGTTCGAGCACAAGCCATATATTTTCAACTGGCTTTCTTCAGATATTTTTTTCTCCCTAAGAATCTCCTCTCTGGAGTCACGAGAGGCCAATAGCATTGTGGCAAATATAGGCTATGCTTGAAACCAGTATTTTGCTGCATACCAGTTTCCTGTGCATTATTTTTGTAATTAAAATATATTTTTTACTATTCTTCCTCTAAGCAGGGGTGGGCAGCAGGCAGGACGGGGTGGAATGCAGTTCCACCGGGGGAAATGAAGCTGTGTGCCCAGCTCCAGCTGACTATCCCCCCCCTCCCATCCTCTTCCTCCTCCTCGGAAAGCGGCAGGGAGATTGTGATCTCGCTGTATAGAGCGCTGGTGAGGCCACATTTGTGATAGTGTGTCCAGTTCTAGAGACCTCACCTACAAAATGCTTTTCAATTTCCTCAATCTGAGTATTGCATTGGCAGTTCTGTGTTAGCAAAAACTTCAGAAGAGAAGGATTTAGGGGTAGTGATTTCTGACAGTCTCAAAATGGGTGAGCAGTGTGGTCGGGCGATAGGGAAAGCAAGTAGAATGCTTGGCTGCATAGCTAGAGGTATAACAAGCAGGAAGAGGGAGATTGTGATCCCCTTATATAGAGCGCTGGTGAGACCACATTTGGAATACTGTGTTCAGTTCTGGAGACCTCACCTACAAAAAGATATTGATAAAATTGAACGGGTCCAAAGACGGGCTACAAGAATGGTCGAAGGTCTTAAGCATAAAACGTATCAGGAAAGACTTCATTAACTCCATCTGTATAGTCTGGAGGACAGAAGGGAAAGGGCGGACATGATCGAAACATTTTAAAATGTTCAAGGGTTAAATAAGGTTCAGGAGGGAAGTGTTTTTAATAGGAAAGTGAACACACGAACAAGGGGGCACAATCTGAGGTTAGTTGGGGGAAAGATCAGAAGCAACGCGAAAAAAAATATTATTTTACTGAAAGAGTAGTAGATGCTTGGAAAAAACTTCCGGCAGAAGTGGTTGGTAAATCCACAGTAACTGAATTTAAACATGCCTGGGATAAACATATATCCATCCTAAGATAAAATACAGGAAATAGTATAAGGGCAGGCTAGATGGACCATGAGATTTTTTCTGCTGTCAATCTTCTATGTTTCCAAGACTATCTGCAACACCATGTCCAATGTTTCTTTGTTGTCTGTCTGTCTGTCTGTCTGTCTGTCTGTCTGTCTGTCTGTCTGTCTGTCTGTCTGTCTATTTATTGGACTTTTATGCTTACTCTCAACTTACTCTCAACACATTCATTGGCCAGGGGGCTAGAGTCTAGTGGCCCCAAGCCTGGCAGCATAGATGAGTCTTAAGACTCTTGCAGAAGGTGAGGAGGGTGGGGGTAGTATGAATCTCTGAGGGGGAGCTGATTTCAGAGGGCCGGGGCCCCCACAGAAAAGGCTCTTCCCCTAAGCCCTCTAAGGCAGAAGGCTGTCCTGTAAGTATTCTGACCCGATGTCCAATGCACAATCCTTTGCCTACATTTAAGCTAAAAATTTCCCAAATATATAAAAAAAATATTTCTTCTTATGGAAGCTATCCAGCCTGTAATAATTTATGGTGCCCTAGTTTATTTTCAATATTAACCTGGCTTGAAATATACTGAACCAATTGGCCTGCCCATCTTTGAAGAGTTCCTGTTAACAAGGAGAGAGGAAATATATAAACTATACATAGAGTTAAATATTTTAATCCCCTCTCCAAAAATCCCTTCCTGCCCTACGCATAATGATGCATATTTGAATTAACTTTAAAGAAGAGGGGTGGATATTGATGGAAGATTCCCACCAGCCTCAAATTCAATATACTGTATTCTACAAGAGCGTGCAGCTAAGAATCTACTGAGACAAGAAACTAAAATCAGTAGGGATAGCCTGGGTAGAAAGAGATGGTTTTTAAAAGCAAAAATCTTTATTTCCTTTTTTTACTGTTAGCAGTAGGGATAAAGAAAAAGGGTAATAAAGACTTTTTTTCAAAGAAAAAACTGTCTTTTTACTCAGGTTTTCCCTGCTGAACTTTTTTTTTTTAGTTGATGAGATGTCAAACTTCATGTTGCTACACAGAAGATCACATCACTTCTTGCAAAAATGCTATTCTGCAGCACAAGCATCACAGGCTACAAATAGAACCTCAAGTCTGCACGAGAGAGAGAGAGAGAGAGAGGGAGGGAGGGAGGGAGGGAGGGAGAGAGAGAGAGAGAGAGAGAGACCAAACAACAAATTGTGTTGCAAAGCTCTTCCCTCAGACCAACTAGGGAGGCTTCAGAACCTAAAGTCATCATCTGCCATTCGTGTATATTCTATTGTATGTATGTATGTATGTATGTATGTATGTATGTATGTATGTATGTATGTATGTATGTATGTATCTCCAAAAAGTAAAGGGAACACTTAAACAACAGAATATAACTCCAAGTAAATCAAACTTCTGTGAAATCACACTGTCCACTTAGGAAGCAACACTGACTGGCAATCAATTCCACATGCTGTTGTGCACATTCAACTTTGTACAGAACAAAGTATTCAATGAGAATCTTTCAATCATTCAGATCTAGGATGTGTTATTTGAGTGTTCCCTTTATTTTTTTGAGCAGTGTGTGTGTGTTCACCCTGGCCCAAGGACAAAAGCACCAACCTGAAGATGACAATATATATATATGGGAGGGGAAGGGAGGGGAGAAAGGAAAGGGAAGGAAAGGGAAAGGAGTTGTCACAAAGAAGAGGGAGTCAACTATTCTCCAAAGCACCTGAGGGCAGATCAAGAAGGAATGGATGGAAATTAATCAAGGAGAGAAGCAACCTAGAACTATGGAGAAATTTCCTGAAAGTTACAATAATTAATCAGTAGAACAGCTTGCCTCCAAAAGTTGTGAAAGCTCCAACACTGGAAGTTTTTAAGAAGAGATTGGACAACCATTTGTCTCAAATAATAAAGGTGTCCGGCCAAAGCCAATATAGTTGGGGTCTTTGGCCTGCCACACTTTATGCCATTTTATTATGCCTGCTTTACTGTATGAACTTGGGAGGGGTGACTTGCATGAGGGCTCTCTGTATGTAGTCGGAACAAATTCTTTCTAGAAAGTCAAGGTCATCCTTTGTCTTCACACTCCTGCACCTGAATGGAAGAAGATGGGTGGTTTTGCCAGGCTGATTGGTCAACACGATGGACTTGGGGGGGGGCAGACAAGGGCTTGAACTTTTAACTGAGTGGTGAACTCTGAAGTGCTTCAAATTGGGATTCATTCAGATGTGCTAACATGGCTCTGTTAATAGATTGGAACTTTGAAGAAACATTTGCCTCGGACTCTGATTTAATTTTATATGCTACCTGGAGCCCTTACAATAGGATTTCCTGCCTGAGCAGGGAGCTGGGCTAGAAGACCTCCAAGGCCCCTTCCAACTCTATTATTCTGTGTTCTGTAGGAAGGAAGGCTTCCATTGGTATTTTAATACAGTGGTACCTCTAGATATGAGCTGCTCCACATGCGAGTAGTTCAAGTTACGAGCTGCGACGCGAGCAAAATTTCTGTTCGACATCCGAGCTCAAATTCGGGATAAGAGCCGAGCTTCCGCTAGTTGACGTATCGCCTCTATGACCCAGAATCCCCTTGCTTCTGGTTATCTCGGCCATTCGCACGTGTTAGCGGGCAAAACAAAGTCCCATTTAACTATGGAATTGTTGTTTTGTTTATGTTTATGATAGTTTAAGAAAGTGTTGTTTGCGTAGCCTACAGTACACAGCTGCACTCGTCTGTCGCCAAGATAAGGTTACTGTATCGTGTTTTATACATTTTTCTTATTGTATTTTGTACATTTCTCATTTCATTATTTATTGTTTATTTATACATGTTGCATGTACATTTATTAATTAAAAACATGTATTTTTTCATAATTTAGGCTAACTTTGGGACTTTTTTTAGGGCTGGAACCAATTAGAATTATTTACATTAATTCATATGGGGAAAATATGAATTGATCTACTTACGAGCTCAGGTCTGGAACGAATAAAACTCGTATGTCGAGGTACCATTGTATATAGCTGGAGACAGCACCACCTCTCTAACAGACTTCTTTGTATCCATGCTAAATTCTGCAAAGCAATGTGGCAGAGATTTAAAGTAGCAGAATACCATAATTCTTACACTTATCTGACTCATTTTGTAAAAAGTGGAAGACACCAAATTTCCTACAGAAAGGAACACCGAACAATAAGAGTTGAAATTAATGCTGGGCAGTTTTATTATCTTGTATTTCTTTGCTAAAAGTTTTCATTCAATTCAGTGAAAGGGAATTTGTTCTAAGATTTCTTTCAGAAGAGACTAGAATATCAGTATAATTCCCATGAACTGAGTATAGTATTTTTTAGCATTTATTTAATGACGAGTAGCTGGATACCTGTGCTTCACTACGAAACTATGTGATCGAGCTTGATAAATCGACAGTTAAACCTTGATACATTGACAATTACAGTTAAGAAATTCAAAAAATTAGAATATCATGCAAAGGTACATTTATTTCAGTAATGCAACTTAAAAGATGAAACGTAATATATAAGAGAGACTCATTACATGCACAGCAAGATAGTTATACTTTTCAGAGGTCCGATGTTGTTTTATGTACAATCCTTGTTTTATTGATCGCGTATAATATTCTAATATTCTGAGCTGGTGGATTTGGGGTTTTCATGAGCTATACCCCATAATCATCACAATTATGACAAATCACGGCTTGAACTATCTCAAATATTACTTTTCACCTTTTAAGTTGCACTACTGAAATAAATGAACTTTTGCACGATAGTCTAATTATTCAGGTTTCATTGCTCACAGTCACTCATGCCCTCATCACCTCGAGGTTCGACTACTGTAATGCTCTCTACATGGGGCTACCTTTGAAAAGTGTTCGGAAACTTCAGATCGTGCAAAATGCAGCTGCGAGAGCAGTCATGGGCCTACCCAGGTATGCCCATGTTTCACCATCACTCCGCAGTCTGCATTGGTTGCCGATCAATTTCCGGTCACAATTCAAAGTGTTGGTTATGACCTTTAAAGCCCTTCATGGCATCGGACCAGAATATCTCCGAGACCGTCTCCTGCCGCACGAATCCCAGCAACCGATTAGGTCCCACAGAGTGGGCCTTCTCCGGGTCCCGTCAACTAAACAATGTCGGTTGGCGGGCCCCAGGGGAAGAGCCTTCTCTGTGGCGGCACCGACTCTCTGGAACCAACTCCCCCCGGAGATTAGAACTGCCCCTACTCTTCCTGCCTTCCGTAAACTCCTTAAAACCCACCTTTGCCGTCAGGCATGGGGAAACTGAAACATCTCCCCCTGGGCACGTTTAATTTATGCATGGTATGTCTGTGTGTGTGACTGTTAGCATATGGGGTTTTTTAAATATTTAAATATTTTAAATTGTCTGATTGCTTATGATTTGTTTTTTACATGTTGTGAGCCGCCCCGAGTCTTCGGAGAGGGGCGGCATACAAATCTAAGTAATAAATAAATAAATAAAATAAAGCTTGAAAATTTACGTAGAATGTGTAACTCCTTAGCATCAGGCTGTGTTAATATAAGGCAACTGACAGTTCTTTTCAGGTGGGAAGGGGGGAGTAGAACATCTAATCCTTAACATCAGAGTGTGTTAATATAATACTGTATAAGAAATAATAATGATCTGATGGCCATTTCAAAAAATTCTTTCTTAGAAATCACCGAGAAGCCAAGAGGAATTTACGTGCCAAGTTTCAAGTTTGTAGGCTTTACAGTTCTGGAAATTTTGTGATGCGTGAGTGGTATTTGGCTTTTATAGAGAGAGATGAGGAAGTCATACAGTGAGAAAGAATGTAATTTCTTTCCTGATAGAACCATTTCTTCAGAATTCTGGAGCCTTCTTGGCTTCTCACCTCCCAGTTAATCCCAAGAGAAAACAATAAGGAAGGAATTTCTCTCATGAGGCATTTTAGCAATACTGCCACAACTAGAATAGAATTATGCCCTTGAGAAATCACTAAACTAGAGCAATTCTCATTGCCCTGGGAGAGATTCAAAGAAGTTGTCCAACCAAATTTTGAAAGACTATTTACCATATTTTTTGGAGTATAAGATGAACCAGAGTATAAGTATTAGTCTTCGGAGAGGGGCAGCATACAAATCTAATAAATTATTATTATTATTTTGGGGAAGGAAAATAGGGGAAAGAATCTGCTTACCAGGTATTCATCTGGCTAATGTGTTTAGTCTGGTCAGCTTTAACAAATTATTTTATCCCCTGGTTAGGGCTTTAAATAAACTTTATTCAGAGAGCGTAACAATGAAAGAGCTTGCAAACCAGTAAGAGCTGGGAACATCATTAACACCTGGAAAGAAACATTCAGAGCAAGTAAAGCAATGAAAAAAACCCTACAAAGACAGGGTTTGGAATACATTCTTTGCAGAGAGCAACAATGAAAGAGCTTGCAAGCAGGTAAGAGCTAGGAACATCATTAGCACCTGGAAAGAAACATTCAGAGCAAGTAAAGCAATGAAAAAACCCCTACAAAGACAGGGTTTGGAATACATTCTTTGCAGAGAGCAACAATGAAAGAGCTTGCAAGCAGGTAAGAGCTAGGAACTTCATTAGCACCTGGTTAGGGCTGGAAAGAAACATTTGGAGCAAGTTAAACCAAATTTTTTGAAAAACCTACAGAGACAGGGTTTGCAAAAACATTATTTGCAGAGAGTAACAATGAAAGAGCTTGCAAGCTGGTAAGAGTCAATTTATTTTCTAATTTAAAAAAATTAAAAATTAAAAAAAAACAATTGGATTACTAACGTAAACTGCAGTGATTTGTTTAATATCTGTCTCATTTTGGGACAGAAATTTTGTGCTCAATAGTGGTAGCAGTACTTTCTCCAAATTCTCTCGGCCCAACGTGGATCTCCACGGCTCTAGATATCCTTCCACTCTAATCACTGAAAGAACCTCTGAATGTTAAACACAGAAAGAACTTTTGAGGTCATCTATCAAATATTTTATTCAATAAGGGAACCTTACAGTAGGCCATCCATCACTCAACTGCCTTCCAATAACACCTTCCCCAGGCAATCTATCTAATGGTCAAATAGCTTTGACGGGTAGATGTTTCTCCAGTTAATTTAGCCCCAAATCTGCTTTTCTGCAATTTCAACTCATTTGGTTTTGCGTTTTTTTCCTCTCACACTGAGGAAACCCCACGGAAATCATGGAACCTTAGGAAATAATGCCTAGCCTGCCGTTATAGGCAATTTCCCCATGACCCCTTGGAGAGATCATGGCGCATTGCAAGTGGCCATAGTTCTACAATATCTGCAGTTCAATTTGGATTCCACAAAATCTGCAGTTCTACTTGGAAGTAATGCGGAGGTGAAATCCAGCAGGTTCCGACAGGTTCTGACCAGTGAAGGGCCGCTCATCTCCAGCACTACCAGTGCGGTGAAAGGCTACCAAAATTTTTACTACCACCCTGTAGGTGTGGCTTATGCCGGACGCCCTGCATTTTCTTTCAACATCTTTCAGTGCAAATTCCAGAATACATCCTGAACCACCTTCTACCGGACGAATTCCAGCGGCCGATAAGGTCCCACAGAGTTGGCCTTCTCCGGGTCCCATCGACCAAACAATGTTGTTTGGCGGGCCCCAGGGGAAGAGCCTTCTCTGTGGCAGCCCCGGCCCTCTGGAATCAACTCCCCCCAGAGATTAGAACGGCCCCCACCCTCCTTGTCTTTTGTAAATTACTCAAGACCAACCTTTATCGCCAGGCATGGGGGAACTGAGACATCCTCCCCCAGGCTTTTATATTTTATGTTTGGTATGTATGTGTTGTATGGTTTTAAATTGTTGGGGTTTTAGATATGTTTTATTTTAATATTAGATTTGTCTCACTGTTATATTGTTTTTGTATTACTGTTATTTTGTATTACTGTTGTGAGCCGCCCCGAGTCTTCAGAGAGGGGCGGCATACAAATCTAATAAATACTAAATAGTAAAATACTAAATTGGGTCCTCAGGGATGGAACTCCATTTTCACTACCCCACTCCCACTCCCCCGTCCGGGCAGTAGCCCACCCCTGTGCGGGGGTGTATGTGCATGAGCCAAAAATGTGCAGCTGCATGCACAGCTGCCATTTTTCCAATTGAAGCTGCACACTGATCCGCATAACCAGCAGCCCATTACCGGTTATGACAGGTTCTGGAGAAGCGGTAGTGGAAATTTTGAGTAGTTTGGAGAACCAGCTAATACAAGTTCTGGCTGGCCCCAGAGTGGGGTGGGAATGGAGAGTTTGCAATATCCCTCCCCTTCCATGCCCACCAAGCCACATCCACCAAGCCACGCCCATAGAACCAGTAGTAAAAAAAATGATTTCACCACTGAAGTAGTGCCAAGGAACTCAATGGGGCTTATCTTCCTCCCAAATAAGCATGAAGAGAGTTGTTATTGTTATTATTTTTATTATGTCAATACAACACAGCAAACAAGATCACTATGCTGGATTTCGTATTTCATCACCAGTCGGGCGCTTCCCAAGCACCTAGGACTGCGTGATGTAGTGGCGAATTAAGTTTGCCGATCCCAGTAAAGCCGCCTTTTGCAAATGACAGATGGAGATTTTGTCAATTCCGATTATTTTCAAGTGTCCGCTGAGACCCTTTGGCACTGCGCCCAGCGTGCCAAGTACCACTGGCACCACTTTCACTGGCTTATGTCAGAGTCGTTGCAGCTCGATTTTTAGATCTTCGTATTTCACTAATTTCTCTAGCTTCTTCTCCTCAATTCTGCTGTTCCCTGGGATTGCGATGTCAATGATCCATACTTTCTTTTTCTCCACAATCAGGATGTCTGGTGTGTTATGCTTCAGAATTCAGTCAGTCTGAAGTCAGAAGTCCCACAGTAGTTTTGCTTGCTCATTTTCGACCACTTTTTCGGGCTTATGATCCCACCAGTTCTTTGCCACTGGTAAATGGTAGTTCCGGCACAAGTTACCTATTATTATTA